>NW_006911531.1:0-27900 GCF_000523455.1 Bipolaris oryzae ATCC 44560 | reverse complement strand
GGACGGGAGAAGGAAAAAAATTTACAAACCCCGCGTTAGTGAGGAGGAGGGGGAGGGATCGGCGGGGGATCGTAATATGAAGGTGGGTGGTATGGGAAGAGGAGGAGGAGGGGCTAAGGGAGAGGGGGAGGGTGACAGATGACAGTGCCAGTGACAGTGCCGTGCGAAGGGATCTGTGCTAGGGATTTGGGTGCGCGGGTGGCTTGGGTTTGGATTCTTGGTTCTTGGTTCTTGGGAAGGGGGAGTGGGGGTAGGGGGTGGACTAGGGTTCTGCGGTGTGAGGAGAGCTGTTTCACAAGAGATTGATTGGTTTGTAGATTTCTTTGATTTCTATGTGATTCTGGTAGTTGTACAGTGTGAGATTTGTGTCCAGAATCAAGTATTATATGTTGTACTTATGCACCCGTCCTTTCCAAAAAAAAATAATAATAATAATAATCCGAGTTGAATAGCTCAAAAGCTCGCCCCCGAGAATGTGTCTTGCATGCAATTGTCCTCCTCTACGAAATCCAACTATTAAAAAAGGTCCCCAGGATCCTCTGTATAGAAGTCGAAAAGATTCGTCAAATTTGATAAGTCATACGCCGTGTAGTGAGAAAAATGCAAAATGGTATCAGGCTCGAAAATAAAAAATGAATGTTGTACAAAAAGAAAGAGGATGTTGTTTTCAATTCAGGTAGCGCGGCCGGTTTCGATATCGCCGTCGCGGGACCGGACTCCGGGGTTTCCCATGCTGCCTGGTCGAAAAGCGGCACAGACGTTCCTGCAGCTCTCCGCCCATTCTATTCTATCTCGCCACGCTTGGTGGGACGGCGGCAGCTCAGTCAATGCCTTTGTGCTTTCGAAACTCTTGTGGCTGGTGTCGTCTCGCTCCTCGATGCTGATTTGGAGTTTGTGGTTGATGTGGATGCCTTCTAAGGGTATCTCCTCACTAGGGGTAGCGTCGCCCCCACGAATTTGGGATTTGTGTGATGAGAACTGTGAGTGTTTTGATGCGAATACGTTCGATGCCAATTTCGACGATACTTCAGGTGTTTTTCCGCGGCTGAGGTTTCCGGTGTATCCGTCGCGGGAGGTGTACTGTGTAAGATAGCGGTTGAAGAAGACCTTGAGGGAGGGGGCCGAGGCACAGATGACGGCTAGTTGTGCTTCTAGGTTTGTCCAGATCCAGCCGTAGTAGGCAATCCAGGTGATATCATAGGTGACTGCATTACAAACGTCAGATTTCTGAACCATACAGTCGAGCTAACAGTGGACTTACAGTAATACAATTTTGTGGCGTAGTATGTACGCATCAGGCCACAAAAGCACGTAATCAGTCCCATGCCGAAGATGCCACACAGTGCAAGCTTCTGACGCTTGCTGATCTGCAGGTTCCAGATCAAGAGGACAGGAAGCAGGCAGATGATGAAGTCCTGGACAGAGCTTATCGCTGCGCACGCTACAATAAGTGCCCCCTCATCGCGACACACCAACTCGTTCTGAATTCTCCACGCTATGTCGAAGTAACGCCAGAATCCCTCGATTGGTGTGCAGGTGAAGAGTATGGCAAAGGTAAACACGACGCCGTAGATGACACAGAATGCAATAGTAGCATATACCCCTGTTGCACATGAATTATCAGAGCGTGTTCTCATCACGAAATACAGTGGCTTCTACTTACAGTATACAAACTGATGCGTGAGACGTCCCGTGATGCGGCGATAGAAGCACAGAATCGAGACTTTGATCAGTGACGTGGAGATCATGTAGAGAAGTTCAATAGCGAGAGCAATCTGCAAAGTCAGCGATTGCAAAAAAAGAAGGGAAATGCAAAGCACACCGACATACCGCTCGTGAAGTGACCAAAGTCTCAGTTGTTTGATCCCAGCTATGCCACTGATAGCCATAGATTCGAATGCCTTTTCCTCGTCAGCCGACATCATTTCATGGAAACACAAGTCTTACCAAGTACGGTGGCTATCGTCAATCCAAACAGGGGAATCATAGCAGCGCTGATGAGAATATCGTCCAGTCCAGTATTCTTCGATATGGCGATTCGAGCCCACATGCGCGCAACGTAGACGAGAAACGTGACCCCCAGAAACACCAGTAGTATAACCGGTGCCGCCCATCCTCTTTCCTCAGGGTTAACGTAATTCGGTTTCGGCCAGTTCAACATGACCTCTGGCGGAGGGTGAAGTCCTCCACCACGTGCAACAAGGCCACCAACATGGGAACTTTGGCCGTAGACGTCCATGCTAAGGTGTATGCGGGGCTTGGATTGTCGGGACTCTGGCAGGCGGGGAAAAGAAGCGAAAGGGAAGTTCAAGCGTCGTTCGAAAGCCACAAGACAGGTGAAGGGCGGGAGTGAGCATGTTAGTATACGGCAGTCAGACCATGGCGCCGGTGTGGCCAATGACTCTCTAGCGTTATGTGGGGTTCACATCTACCGCACGCGCTAGTCCAAACGCAAGTGGATTGATCAACGGCATGTCGCGACACATTCCCTGTTCACTCGGAAACTTGATCCACGTGTTGCTGCGCATGCAGAGTTGGCCTGGCCGATTGTTTCCGTGAAGAGAATAGTTTTGGGAGAGGGGGAGGATGACAATTCCGGTGACCATTCTATGGTTCTCTGAAACTGGTAATAACGTACTGTGAATTGCTTGTAGGGGAAATAAAGTCAATATACCGCATTTATGGAATGCCCAAAAGATGCGGATGAAAATTGCATGAGAGCTAATGCTCAGGCGGGTGGATTTACAGGATCCACTTGGCCCATAGATACCTTGCTCTTAACGCTGACTGTATTCAAACGTTCTTTTCGTGGGCTTGAATGGGTTCATCGAGCAACCACACGTGGCATGCGAAACACGATGGCGTGTGGGCGTCGCCAGGCTGCAGATGGTCCAGGGTCCAAAACGCCCCAATGCGGCATATAATCAGGCAACATGCCTTTGTTTCTGACTACGCTGAGTAGGCTTGCCGACTTCGCAAGAGCTAGAACCACAAGGGCTAGCATGTTCTGGTGCTTTCACTACTGTGTATGCATGCTTGTCGATCTACAGCGGCTCATTGTCGAGCCATCATCTTAGGGATTGGTCATTGCAGTCCTTGGAACGGGCTTTACCCACAGGGCGAGCAGTGGCTTCTTCGCTTGAGTCCTCATGATTCACCAGCGTATCCATTCCGAATAGTTTGTGGTGTTATAGTCAATGGGGTTTTTTTTGTGGTTCAAGACACGGCTTCGATGTCACCCTGAGGACCCCTTCATGTTGTAACCGAGCCATGGGTACAGGACGCTTGTTCAGGGATATAGCTGACAGCACGTGACTGATAGACACGGCTGATGGGGCAACGTTAATCGTTGTGCTGTCTGTATAGAGTACACATCCTCGTATTCTCTGGTACCTACTCTACTGTGGTGGGTGGGTGTGGTGGTTGCCGAAGCGGCATACTACGCGAGTAGTACGTAAACTACTGAACAGGGCCTAGGCGAACAGAAACCTCGACGTCCATGTTTCGCCTTGAGATGGATCCACAAAAGGGTCGTGCCTGAGCCGCTAATAGCCAACATCATCGCGCAGGATTTGTCGGCAGCGCGCTGACAACCTGCTGGATAAAGTTACTGATGGTGGTCGGCAGCTCCCTGTCAAACCTTAATCCATCGCTACCCAACCACAGACGGCTGATGCGACTCTCGCCACGAGACATGCCGCTCAACTTCGGCGACAGACAACAATAGTTGGAAACAATGGAGAATATCGTTTGCAGATCTCGCGAAAAAAAGGGTGGCGTGCATGGTGTTGATGTCCCTACCCAGGAAAAATCAACCCGAACGCTTCACTAGGTTCGGTCATGATCGCGATCCTGCTTGCGCACAGATTCCTCAACGCTACCACCCCCCTGAATACTTGGTGTTGTATACCGATCTTCGACGGTTCGGCGAAGAGTTCACTTCGCCTCATGTCCGCTCTGGGCCTTAGCAAAGGATGTTAATGAGCATGGTGCTGGGCATGACGCCAGCGCTCACATCAGGAGAGTGCGGCTCAATGCCAAGCATTCCGAGGACGTTCCGCACTGTTTCCACCCGCCATCTCATTCTCCCAGCGTCCGGACAATGTCCCGCCAATGGCTTCCTGGTACATAGACGGACTCGATGCCCGTATTGCTCTTCACCGGTTTCATTTGATCCATGACTTCAGCCGTAGGGCGGGCGGCTGACATTGATGGCTCGGCCCCCACCGCGCGCCTGTCCCTTTTCCTGACACTGACGTTATGCTTTTCGCCCTGTATGCGCATATGGTGATCTTCGTCTTTGGCGGATCTGCTCGATCAACGACATTGGCAGTTCTCGACCCTTGAGAGCTTAGAGTAGACTGAAAGCTTCCATCGCCTTCCGTACCGCCTCTGTGGCCGCGCTTTCAGGAGGAAGGTTGACCCACGTCTCAACAGATTGGCTAGGATTTCCACCCATGGCGCCACCGACTGCTTGGTTCATATCAGCCCTTTTTTCCCTTTCTGCAGGAGCATGGCCGGTAGCAGAATCACGGAAATCCAACGTTCGAGGTGTTTGGTCCAAGCCGTTCTGCTTTGCTTTTCTTGCCGTTGCCGTGCCTGGCCGTTTGCGAGGCGTCACTGGCTCCTCTTTATGGCAGTCTTCCTCGACTACCCCGCCGAAACCATCCTGTCGCATAAATTCGTCAAAGAATTGGAGACGCGGCTCGTCAAACTTGGCGACCGCCTTACATGCGCGATAGCCTCTTCGGAGCATGGCTGCGATGTATTGCTCGGCAACACGGCGCACCTCCGACTCCTGACTCGATCCGGCACTCTCCACCGCCTCGTCATGATTCAGCTTCAAAGTAAGTCCTTGGAGAGCTACTTCGGCGCGCACCACGTCAATGAGGCAGGTTGGACAGACAAACGGGTAGCCTTGTACAGGGCGTGCGCAGAGCCCGCCACAGCTTGCAGTATACTCAGTCTGGATCCTGTGCCCACACTGCAGATCGTGGAATGTTGATGAAGAGTTGCATGGACTGTACATGTCCTGGAATTGTTGTTGGTCCTGTTGTTCCCAAGCTTGATGTTGTTGCTTCTCGGCTGCAGCGAGTCTCGCATGGAACGCCTCAATGGTAGCGCGAGCGCTGGCTGTTGTAGCTTGCATTGTTGATATTTACGAAGCTCGAGTGTTGCGATTTCGGGCAAGGTTGGAAGACGAGCGCGAGCTGGTTTTGAACATGAAAATCGGATGCGGGGCCATCGACTACTACTGTATCGTCGACTCCCGGCAACCCCATCTCGCTAGCATCACCGCGTAAGTATTGCCATCTGCACATCATTGTGCCATATCGGCCCGTCAGCCCCACGGCGTCCAGAAACACAGCCTGGCCGGAGTCTCGCAATACTTGCATAGTTGCAACATCATTTTGGGCAAGACGAATGGCAAGGTTGTACAGACCTCGGCAAGCCATTGCTGGGCCAACCATGGTGTATGCAGAGATCAACCTCCAGAGAACTTTTACAATATTCGATGCAATACCAGCATGTTTTCACCGGAAACCACCGAAACCTGCAAAACATCTCTTTCTGCCTAATGATTAAACGTATATTGAATATGCTAAAGCCAACGCAAGAACATAGGGTACCGTATGGTATACTATTCTAGAAAAGCGGACTTGACACCTGTGCCTCCCGGAGCGACGCCATTGAGCCCAAGCAAGAAGCCGCCTGTTATTACCAACGCAATACATGCTGAAAGTCAAGAAGGGGGTTGTGTATCACATTTTTCTGTTATGAGTGATGCAATGCGTGTACTATGTCAGTTCAGAGGTTGTGTGGCATCAGGTTTGGCATTGAAGGCCGCGCAATGGGAAGCCGTATAGGCTGCCCACGCTGTTCAAGATGACTGAGCCTGGATTGCAATGACTCCAGCTTCCTTCGTACCATCTCCACTTCCGAGACTGCTTCTACACCGGGGTTTTGAGGTCTTGGTGATGGCAAAGACAAGGGTGACACTGCGGTAGATGGCCCAGGTTGGGCTTGCGCGGCTGGATCTTTGGAGTGAGGAGAAGACGATGCAAGTTGTTCTTCCGAAGCATTAACCTTTGGTGAAAACCCGGACTGTGTGTGTTGTGTAGGGGACGGCATTTTCGCTTGGT
The DNA here is from genome assembly GCF_000523455.1 of Bipolaris oryzae ATCC 44560. Taxonomy (NCBI): domain Eukaryota; kingdom Fungi; phylum Ascomycota; class Dothideomycetes; order Pleosporales; family Pleosporaceae; genus Bipolaris; species Bipolaris oryzae. The sequence continues at coordinate 21,757 of NW_006911531.1, read as the reverse complement.
TCGACTTCAAACTTGCACGAGAGCGCGGTTGTGAGCATACTTCTTCGCTCTTTTTGCCTCCATGTTCACGAGCATCTGATGGCGTGCCAGTCGACACCTTGACCTCCTTACTTCCGAGTTCCAAAACAAGGCTTGTTGTAGTGTCCTTCTGTGTGGTTACTGCCACTGACGCTGGGGACCCCTGCGCTGATGATGCAAGATTTTGCCTCAGCCGATCTAGTGTTTGAGCGAGAATGGCACAGTTCCTGCATGCAGACAAGCCGGTAGACTTGGGGTTTGTTCGAGGCAACGAAGAGATGCTAGAGGCATCACCCATATATATATGCTGCACCCCGGAATTATTATCGCCACAAACGGGTTGTACTTTCCTTGTCGTTGTTGTAGGCAATGACGTTGCTGGGTTTGAACTACGCTTCTTCCGCCATTGCTCAATCTTTTCCTCTGTAGTCATGGAGCGTCCAAAATTTGATAAGAGTGATGGTCCTGTCCAAGGCTCAAGTTCCACATTCTTATGTTTGAGGTCGGCTGGTAAGGTTGCAGATCGTGTAAGTGGTCTTTGTACAAGTTGCGGTATTTCCTTGGGGATTCCTGGTGCGCGTAAGAGTGGCGCTTCTACTTCTTTACATCTTCCCTGCGGGATTGCTACTGTTCGAACTAACGGACTTTTCACCTTTGACTTGCCCTGTCTGATAATTTCGAGCATCGCTTCGCCCTTGGGAGCAGTGGTTAGATTCTCATAGCCTCTCGCGGTTATCAGAATATCATCTTCGATGCGAACTCCGCCCACAGGTAAGTAACGTTTCAGTGCTTCAGTGTTGATGAATTTCGAATGGACCGGCGACGGGAGATAGAAGTGCTGCAAAGCGTAGGCCGAGAAGTAGATGCCAGGCTCGACAGTCACCACCATACCTTCCTCGAGATGGCTGCTCCGAGGATCTGCTGGCGCGCGACATGTTTCGGGATTATATACTGGACTGTGAAAGTTTTCTGGGTAGAGAGAAGGTGCCTATGGAGTATTAGCAGCTGCCCAAGCATGTTGCGCTTTTCCAACTAACCTGTTGAGTGACGAGTTTGCCTCTTCGGATGCTCATCAGATCTGCTTGGCTCGGGTCATGTACTTCTAAGCCGATGTGATGTCCCAACCCGTGTGGAAAGAAGGCTCTACTTGTGCCTGCTTTGTAGATTTCTTCTTTTGTTCCATTATGCAGGATTCCGAGCTGCAGCAGACCATCGATCGCAATTTGATGCGCCAAAATGTGCAGGTCTAGATATCTAACTCCAGGACCTAATCTTTCGATGCACGTGTCCTGCATGCGTTGAACCAGCTTGTAGACGTTTTTGGCTTCTTTGCTAGGCCAAGAAGCAGATAGAGGGAAAGAGCGCGTAATGTCGCTAGCATACAGCTCGTACTCACAGCCAGCATCTAAGCACATGAGTTGTCGACCGGCAAAGCTCTCATTGTTTGCATCATAATGCAGAGTACCTGCATTCGGTCCAGATGCGGCAATGGGGTCATAGGCTTGTTGTTTGGCCTGACGTGATATACACACATCCATGAAGAGGCCTTCGACTTGGGCTTCGTTGTTGAAGCTGAGGATGTTCTCAAGTACCTCTCGATGCGCCTGTGAGCTGATATCATTCGCTTTGCGGATGAGGCCGATCTCATGGCTGTCCTTGATCATGCGACACATGTTCATGGCTGGTTGAAGAGAATGAAAGTCGGTGCGAGGGACAAGATTATCGCAGCCTGGTACCCGCGAAGATGGATGCAAGACGTAAACGCCGGCGTGGCGATTGACGTGGGCCCACTCCTGAATGACATACTGTAGCTCGTCTGTGTAGAAGACTTGGTCAATGTCATATTTAGCGAGCGCTTCTGCTCGAGTGGAGCCACGGCCATTCCAGATGATGCGCGCAGGATTGATGCGTGGAATGAATAAAGTTAGGACATCGCGTTGGACGTCGTAAGCCATGTGGCAGTCAGGTTCATTACATCTTGCCACTATCAGCACGTGAATGAAACAGTCAGTGACTTGGGCGCAACGCACCCGCTCAAGTAGTAAAAGTATCGTCGCTGGCGAAAGGGAGCTGGCATGTCGCTATCTTCATTGTTCCTCGCCGGTTGGCCTGGAAGGTAGATCAAGCCATGCTCGATGCCCATCTTTTCTTGCACGCGCCGCGCATGCTGTTTGGCTGAACAATGTTGGTTAGCATGACGCGCAACAGGTCGAAAAGCTACAGTGTTTACCTGGGTACTTATCGAACGGCGTCTCGGCCTCGAGGTGCAGCCAGTAGTCTTGGTCCTCACACCTGAGGCGTTCGGCAAGATTGGTCGCGTCGAGAACTTGCATGGCTGCACCTTTTTCCGACCTGCAGAAACACTGCGAATGCAAAACTTGTCGCATCGGCGGAGGCGCGGTCGCTCTATTAGTGCTGTGTGAGCTGCTCACCGGTGAAGCCCCCGAAACCGTGCAGGCGCCAAGATCCGGTCAAGTAATCCGTGCAGCAGCACCGGTTTTTCTTTTGAGGTGCTCAAAACGATTCTAGTCCCACTGTGTTCGTCGGGATTGCACACCATGTGCTGATACTGTTTTTATGCCACCGAGGGGCCGCGAGTGAGGGGTGAAGGCAATGGCGAGCCCGACGATGAGACGTCGTCGGTGTCGAACCGTATTTCTCGTCATGTGCTCTTGTCCGACCCCGCCCCTGCAATTCCCCAGATGCATCGTGTGTGCGACATCGTGGCCTGGTGGTATTTGCAGCTCAGCTGGGCGCCGACATCATCTTAACAGCTATTGATAGGTGACACGAGGTGGATGACACCTGTTTCGGGTCCATTAGGTAGTTGGAGTGAAGGGATTGCCATTTGGCGGCCGAGAGGCTCTTCCATTGGTCAGCCTGTTGACCGGTGGCTGACCGCGGCTTTCCGTTGCATTCACAACATCGAACATCGCAAATTGGCACAAAATATGGGCAAAGCTGGAGAGTGCCGCTCGACTGTGTGACCTTTTCCCAGCAAAGTTGCCAGAGGGGCATGCTCACCGACAAGGTGCAGTGAGGGTCGAGTAGCGGCGACGAGGCGGTCAACATCCTTGTGTCTTATAAGGGCAACTTTTTATACCATGATTACCCCGCAAATCCTGGCTTGTTCACATCAGCTCCACGCGTTTCCCAAAAGCGCTGTGTGTGCAGAAACACAGCGATGAGCACCAATCCGCTCATTTCGTTCACTGTTCAAAGTGCCGTAGGAGGCGCATGAACACAGGACATCTTTCAAGCTAGTGTGCTTTTCGACAGCAATACACGCTACGAATATCGAGGTGAGATGTAAAGAGCCCGTAAGATCTCGTTATCATTTACGCTAAACTGAACAAGATTATGCTCGGACATGCTGTACATATGCAAACGCACCACCAAGGCCCTAACCACCAATCTTTTCACCATACAGCACCCGCATATGCGGCATTGTATTGTTCGTCAGTTTCAGATACATCACTATCATCATCATCATCACCATATTCTTCTTCTTCTTCTTCTTCTACGTCGTCGTCGTCTCCTTCCTCTTCATCATCCTCTTCCTCTTCCTCTTCCCCACCATCTATATCCTCATCGCCATCCGAATCATCGCCATTAGTGTGTGATAGTCCAGGCTGCCGGTCCACAAAGACTTGTTCCGCCAACTCTTCCCAAAACTTGTCCATTCCCTTTCCAGTGTGTTCTTTGACCTTAAGCGGCTTAGCGCCCTCCTTTTCCCTAAAGTCCACACGCGAATGGTCCTGCTGCAGCATACCGACTTTGAGGTGAGTGAGGTTGAGCTGGGGGATCCTCGAGACCTTATTAAAGAAGTCTCTCCAAAAGTTTGGCTGGTGACCCATGGGTATGTGGGTAAAGCTATGAATGTTCATTCTCCAGAGACTGAGAGCCTCTAACGTTGGCGCGAATTTGGCAATGAGTGAGATGAGAATATCAGCCCTGATGCTCTGCTGGCCTAGTTCAAGGGTTTTGAGGAATGGTAGAGCGATTGGGTCAGGGTGAAGGAATGAGACAGGCATCGCTGGGGGTGGTGGTGTGCTTAGCCACGATAGGAAGGCCTCGTTATTAGCGACCAAGTGCTTCTCAAAGTTCAACCGCAGATGTGTCAGGTTGGGCGTGTGTCTTAGGAAATGTCGAAGTGAACGGCCTGGATGCAGATCGGCTGAAGTGCCGTTGCTGTGGGTATGCAGAAGGCGTATAGCCAGGCTGACATTCAACAAAAGTGTGGTCATGTTGCGCAAGACCGGCTCGATTGTTAGTAGAAGGAAGTCTGGAAGAAAAAAAGCCGAATCGAGCAGTCCATGTTGGCGAAGTAGCACCTCGAATTGCGGAGGCTGTCGACTGGCTCTCCCCAGGGCATATAGCACACTGGAGAAGATGCGGGACACAAAGCGCGTCGTGATTTCGGGCGAGTATGACCCCCGATCTGCAAAGCTCAGCCGGACTCCTGTCTCACGGTATACTGTTGTAGCACCCCAGGATGACCAGCTCTTCCCATCGCGAGTCCGCTTATTAGAGTCGAAGTCGCGAATACCAACAGTTTGGAGGTTTTCCAGCCGCGAGAATGCCTCGGAGAGCATCTCGCGGTCTACGCCTGTACTCAACAAGGCCTTTTGCTCTTCGTAGCCTTGAATGTATTTAGCAGCCGCCTCTTCATCCCTAAAGCGCAGCGGTATTTCCTCGTAGACATTGGTGGCAATGATGACGTGGGTCAGCTTCTTGGAGAAGCTGGCGTGCTTGGAAATATCAACCAACGCCTGCAGGCTTGTATGCGTGAGCATAAACTGCTTCTTGGTGAAGAACTCTTGCGAGAACCATTCGTAGAGGGACTTTTCTGTTTGTTTGCAGACCAGTCGCAGGGCGCCGAGGTCTTCAGTCGGTAGAAGGGCTGAGATTGCAACGAGCAACTCGAGCGGTATTGTGAGAAGCGATGCCATTGTGGGGGATCAATGACTGGAATGGAGTCGGACTGGGCAGCGCCAGTGTGTGTCTTGCTTGGCCTTCTTATCATGTGGTAGCGCGTCGACGCCGCGCAGGCAGACATGGCGAGCTAGTCCATTTAGGGGCTGATGCCTAAGGGTGCTACCTTCGCGCGCGTCACTCGTCTGGTCGGACGCCTGATTGATTTCCCCAAAGGATTCAAATAAAGGCGCTCGTCGCTGCTGCTGCTGAAAACTACATCACATTTTCCAATCTTCAATTCGCACCAATGCCTCGTAAAGCTGCATCAAAGGCCGCCCCAAAGGCCGCACCACCGCTGGATGGATGCTCCGTCGCTACATCTGGCCGCTTCCCGGGAACATCACAATCCGCACTTCAGTCGCGTCTTACGTCACTGGGTGCTACGATTGCATCAAGTGTCACGGCAAACACGACCCATCTCATTGCAACTGAAAAGGACTATGAGAGCAACTCGACCAAGACCAAAGCTGCCGCTGCCCATGACGTGCCTGTAGTGACCATTGAATGGCTCGACGAATGCGAGTCCAAAGGTACGCTGCAACAACACTTTGGCAATGCTGTCTCATGAGACCTTTTCGAAAGAAGAAAATAAAGTGTTGAGGTTGACGTTTGGCGCAGGCTCTAAGGTAGATGAAACGCAGTACTTGCTGTCGTCTGGCGCTGCTCCTGCGCAGAGGAACGGTTCAAACAAACGGCCTGCCTCTACTACTCCTCCAGCACAATCTCAAGAAAAGAAACCCAAGATTAAGGAAGACGCCAAGGTAGGAGATGGCCAGAATGCAAAATCAAAGACAATTGCCATCTCCATAGACGAATATTGCCCTCTTGGAAACTATCAGGTCTACATTGACTCTAATGGCACTATATACGATGCATCGCTCAATCAAACCAACGCCAGTGCTAATAATAGTAAGCAATATGTCGAGACCAAATTTCTGTAATACATATTCTAACCCTGTATTCATCTGTGCAGACAAGTTTTACAAATGCCAGGTACGTTCCTTTGATTGTGAAAAGCCCTGGACTCGGCTGATAGACGTAGCTTCTTGTCAATGGATCAGACTATAAAACTTGGGTGAGCAGCACTGCCTCAAACTGGATTTTCTAAATGTGTTATGAACTAACCTCCTTCGCCAACCTTCAGACTCGCTGGGGCCGCGTTGGTGAGCGTGGGTCGAGCGCCGTGTTGGGCAGTGGCAGCTTATATGACGCCAAACGGGAATTTGAAAAGAAGTTCAAGGACAAGTCAGGTCTCAGATGGGAGGATCGCAGTGCAGAACCAAAGGCAAATAAATACGCATATGTGGAGCATTCGTACAACCCTGACTCGGATGATGAGGACGAGGACACAGGTGCGAATGCGGACGACGAAAACAAAGATGCTGTCAAGCCCGCCGAGTGCACGCTTGACAAGCCTACACAGGACCTTATGAAGCTCATCTTCAACCAGGTAAGCATGAGTGTTGTTTCGTTTGGTTACCAGATTACAGGCCATAAAGACCTAAAGCTCACACAAAGTAGGATTATTTCGATGCCACCATGTCTGCCCTCAATTACGACGCAAACAAACTACCACTGGGCAAGCTCAGCAAGGGAACAATTGCTCGTGGTTTCCAAGCCCTGAAGGAGCTGTCTGTGCTTCTAGACAACACCGATGCAGCATCGCGAGCAGAGGTAGAACGTCTGTCCAACCACTACTTTTCAGTGATCCCCCACGCCTTCGGCCGCAACCGTCCGCCAGTCATTCGAGACAACGACGCCCTTAAGAAAGAAATTGAGCTACTCGAGAGTCTGTCAGACATGAAGGAGACTGCCGCCATGCTCAAGAGCCAGCTGAAGGACGATAGCGGCATTCACAAGCTCGACAAGCAATTCCAGGGTCTCGGTATGGAAGAGATGACACCACTTGACCACAAGAGCCAGGAGTTTGTCGAAATCGACCAGTATCTCAATTGCTCAAGAGGACATACGCATTCAGTCAGTTACAATGTCCAAGATATCTTCCGCATCGAACGCAAGGGCGAATTCGAGCGGTTTGACAAGAGCAAGTTCTCCAAGATTTCAAGCAACCGTCGTCTCCTATGGCACGGTTCCCGTGTTACTAACTGTAAGTCCTCTTTAATTCCGTACATTCCGTAAACCAGCCACTGACCTAGTGCAACTACAGTTGGTGGAATCCTCAGCCAAGGTCTCCGCATCGCACCTCCCGAAGCCCCCGTATCAGGCTACATGTTCGGCAAAGGTATCTACCTCGCCGATATGTCTTCCAAGTCCGCAAACTACTGCGCCTCGTACAACTCGGGTGGCACTGCTTTGCTCCTCCTTTGCGAGGCTGAGTTGGGTAACCCGATGCACCAGCTCACCAATGCCTCGTACACTGCTGGTGAAGATGCGATCAAGAATGGCATGTATAGTACGTGGGGAATGGGCTCAACAGGCCCGAGTAAGTGGAAGGATGCAAGCTGCATCAATCCTGCGCTGAAGGGATGCTCAATGGTAAGTTTGACGCTTTTCTGCCCCTTTTTTTGATCCCCTGAAAACTGACGAGTTAAACAGCCCGATGTATCGACTCCGCCTGGCAAGACGAATGTGGCTGGAGCATACTTGATGTACAATGAGTACATTACGTATGATGTTGCGCAGGTGAAGCTGCGGTACTTGCTCCGTGTCCGCATGTAGACTTTTACCTCTGCATATTTTCCAACTCATATCTCATTTTACGCCATCGTTTTTCTGGTATGCAAAAGGCGTTGAGTGTGGAAAGGCGTTTCCGGTCAAAAAGGGGGTCATACTTCTTCCCTTTTAGTTAATGACGAATTGAAGCGATTAAAAATGGCATAAGTGTATTCGTTCAGTCACGTACGTGAATTTGGCTTTGGGGGGCCCGGTATAAACATAAAGCAAATCGTCAAACGCCCATGCGAAGCATCGTATCTCAAAAAATGTCACAACATACACAATCGTCTACTCGCGTCCGCCAACACGCCTCTCATAGTCATCAGCAAGTCGAGACGCATCCACGACCTCGACGCCTTTACCCAGACCCACCATATCAGTGACCTGCCACCACCTGACGGTATGCTCGTTCTCCTTGCCCTTGCGCAGCGGCCCCTCATCATCGGTATCGACGAGGCCGCCCAAGCCCGTGCCATCGCCACCAACAACGACAATCGTCTGGCCAACCCACTTCCTCACATCCTCGATATTCTGGCCATTGACGCCGCTCAGCGCATCAACCACGTACACGAGATCCGGGCTAATGTGGCGCAGCATGTGCACGAAGCCCGTCGTGGTGCTAAACGGCATAACCATTGCGGGGTCCTCGACGAGGCGCAGGGCCTGCGAGTGCAGCGTGTTCCAGAGCGCGGTATCGGAGTCGCGGGTGCTAGGGGCAGGCGTGTACACAATGGGGTCGATGGAGGAGAGTTCCTCGCCTGGGGTGCGCGCGGGCGTGCTGATGGCAGAGTAGGAGCCGCCGAGGGAGGAGTTTGCGCGGGATTGGGGGCGAGAGCGGAAGGTGGGGGAGTAGACGAGGACGAAGAGATTGATGCGGGAGAAGTCGGTGTCGGGGAGGTGGGAGAGGATGGTCTGTTTCGAGTTAGTGATTGGCATTAGGTACGAGAGGAGCGTGAGGAGGCTGACTGCAGTCTCTTCGCGGTAGGTGGCGGAGTCGTCGAAGTGGTTTTCTGAAAAGCTTTCTGCGCTGACGACGAGGACGACGGTTTTGCGCTTGCCCCAGTTCTTGTCTTCGATCTTGCGCATGCTGGCCGCGAAGCTCTTGGTTTGCGCGTCTACGGCGGCGGCGCTGTCACGACTCTGGGCTTCGACATTTCTCCTCAGGGCTGCCTCCTCGCTCCATCGTGAGTGGTCGCCAAAGGCCTCGTCCTTGTCCTCCTCGCGGATCGAGGCCAGGGCAGCGCCGGCAGCAGCGCCGGCAGCCGCCCAGCCGGCCGCCGTCTTCTTGCTCACGGTATCGAAGAACTGCTGGGGCGAGGGTGTGCGGCGGATGACTCCCTGAGCGCGGCCAAGCAGAGTGGCATCGTTGCTGTATGCTTCACCGCCCACGCCCCCGGGCCCCAGGTCACGGCCCATGGGCGCCCTGCCATTTCGCCTGTCGTGGGCACTATCTTCGCCGTAGCTCAGATCATCGTCTGAAGAGTAGTCTTGCCCGTCTTCGCGCGCGCTCCACACCCATGCCGCCAGGCCAGCTGTCGCGACAGTCACGGTCAGGATCAGAGGAACATAGAAGCCTAGGGCGCTGCGGTTGCGGGAGCTCGACTGGCGACGGTCGTAACGGTCGTAATTGAAAGACGACATTCTCTAGGTCATGTCGCTATGGAGAGTTTTGGTCTTCTGTTGTAGCTTGGATTCCTGCAGTTGTTGCTTTTTCTTTTAGGGGCGTGAGTTGTTTTGTTTCAAGCGTCAGCAGTGCAGAGCTTCCCTGTTGTTGTGGGTGGCTGGGGAAAACGCAAGGCTGATGCTTGACACATGCGTTAGCGGCCCGAGGCTGTTGTTACGAGTCATGTCGGCTTTTTGACGTAGCGGGGTGACTCTTACACACCCCCACTCCATTCCTCTGTACCTGCAGCAGAGGAGTCAGCAGACTGTCTACCTACACATACTCCGGGATATACAGGCCAAGGCGACTGTCTTCTTATCGATTGGGTCACTGCGAAAATTACTGGACCCCATACCCGGCCAGACCTACACCAAGACACACATCCAAAATTATTCGACAATGCCGCACGCGACGAGTCTTCCCCCACCGGGCTTCCAGGCTCTCATTCTCTGCGGTCCTGGAGCCTCATTTAGTACCTTCACATCCTCGCCGAAAGACATACCAAAGGCCCTGCTGCCCATCGCCAACCGGCCTATGGTCTGGTACCCGCTAGAATGGTGTTATCGTATGGGAGTAACAGGTAGATTGCTAGGGAAAAAAAGATGACGAAGTAGTATATGGCTGACAATACGCAGACATCACAGTCGTTACCCCGCCAGAGTCACTAGAAGCCATCGAGGCTGCCATGTCGCAAAATCCACATCTCACAACCCTCCCTTCACCGAAACCAGACATTCTTGCGCCTAAAGGCCTCTCGCACCAGACTAGTACCGGTGACCTCTTCCGACTACCAGAACTACAAAGCGCTATCAAGGGCGACTTCATCGTACTTCCTTGCGATCTCGTATGCGAGCTGGACGGCACATCGTTGGTGGACGCATGGATGATCGAACAGGGCGGATTTGCGGGCGCAAGCGGAGGATTAGATCACAACGGCGGCAAGATCGCCTATGGTGCTGGAGGAGAAAAACTAGGACGAAGAGGTGGAATGGGTGTATGGTATGAAACCAAGGGCGAGGGCAGCAGAAAGAAGGAAGAGACCGACTTCATTGCGACAACACCTTTGCCCAAGCCAATCGTCTCCGTACCCACCGACTCATTACGGCGCAACATCTCCAAACTTGTATACTCGGTTCCCACAGACACTCTCAACGATATTACTGAAGAACAAAAGACGTTTCCCCTTCGACATTCACTCATCAGAAAGCATGCTCGGATAAGGATGTTGACGACACACCGCGACGCGCACATTTATATCTTCCCCTACTGGGTTATGGAGATGATTCGTAAGAACGAAAAGTTTGAGAGCATAAGTGAGGAAGTTATGGGTTGGTGGGCAAAAGCAAGCTGGCAAGACGGACTGGGTGAGAAGCTGGGTCTGCGGCAGATATTGCAAGAAGAGAATGAAGAGTCGGATCACGGATCCCAGATGGTTGAGGAGGATATCGATGTTTCCAAGTTCAGCACCACATACTCTGGAAATAATGCAGAGAACGAAGAGAGCTCGACTACCGCGTTAGCGTCAAGAGTCACGAGATCCTCAAGCATACCCGACTCCGCAAAGTCACTCACAGCAAACTCGAAACTTACCGTCCCGCCGATTCTCGCATACGTTCAGCCTTCAGGTCCCAATGAGCCTCTTATCCGCCGTGTTGACGACTCCCACCTCCTGTTGACCATCTCCCTCCGCCTCGCCAAGCTGCCATCGATTGAGGAAGTTGGCAAAGAAGCTGCTTCACCATTTGCCCACCAGTCCAAGATTGCACACAAGGAATCCATCCCACGCAAATGTCGAGTAGAGGTAGAGAACTCGCTCCTCGCTGATAACGTCATTGTTGAGGAGAAGACCAATATCAAAGAGAGCGTCATTGGCTCCAACTGCAAAATTGGCGAGGGCGCAAGGTTGCTGAGATGTTTGTTAATGGACGGCGTCGAGGTCGGTCCAAATGTCCAGCTCACCGACTGTATCCTCGGTAGACGGTGCAAGATGGAAGGTGGAGATGCGAAGGACGGCGATAAGACTGTACTCAAGGACTGTGAAATACAGGATGGTCAGGTAATTGAATGGGGAAGTAAGTTGACCGCCTTTTTTCTCAACTACATTCGCAAGAGTGGAATGCTAACGAATGCGCAGCTGAGGCCAAGAACGAAAAGTTTATGCGCTTCGATGTGGGTGACGATGTGGGTAGCGAGGGCTTTGGTGGTGATGAAATGGATGGTGATGCGGGTGATGATGAGGGTATCCCATTGCGGTAAAGGATATGTCGGTTGTATAGTCGGTTGTATAAAAGAAGATCAAAAACACATGACGTTTATGAGCAAGTCGATTGTGGTATTCACGAAAGGTGACTGGAGAGACTGATCATCATACCCCACCAGTTGACGATACTGAACCTGCATTTATGATGGTTAATGAATCTGAAAGTCGCCAATCTACCAGCTTTGAGGGATAGCACAAAGTTTGACCGTAATCTAGCTCGTGCGTGTATGACTTTTCACTTTCACTCGAGTCCGGGCAGCCAAGGTCACATGCACCATTCCTCTCTCACTGTACTTACAGATCCATAGGCATCAGTGAGCCTTTGTTTGCCTTCCCCTTCTTAAATCATTGACCTAGAATTTTGTATCAATTCCAACTCATCAGACAGCATCATGAAGTTCAGCACCGCCATCAGCACAGCAACTTTCATCTTCCTCGTCACCGCCCGAGTAATCAAACCACCTTCAACATCCCCCGACGACTTCCAACTCACCACCGCCTTCTGGGACGACGACTACGCCTCGCCCAGCGAATGGACTACCTACACCACCAAAGGCGGCGCCCTCATGTGCGGCCTGACGGGCTCCGACGAAACCGCCGGCTCCCTCCTCCAAGACACACACAACCCGCCCTCAGCCGCCAGCCCCTTCACCAGCGACCTCAAGTCGGAGCTTCAAACCTGGCACTGGCGCAGCGTCAACCCTGCCTCTTTCAGCTGCAGCTTCTCTACCCACTGGAACTTCCCACATGCCATGCACTCGTTGGGTTTAAGCGGCACATCAGCCGCCCAGGGTGGCGATAATCACTGTTATAGAATCGAGCATTGGGACCCGGAGATGCAGGATGAGCGTGGAAATCAGGTACCTGCAATAAATCAATGGTATAGTGTTCCTGGGGTGGAGAGGCAGTATCGTGTAAGTTTTCCCCCCTCTCCTAAACAATCTTTCTCAAGAAAAAGAGAGAGAGAGAGATAGAGGGAAGAAAAAGTTTGGAATATGGGGAAGAGATTAATAAGGAGATAGGCGACGAAATCCCACTACGAATTCGCCATCAATACCATCGGCGGCGCCCTCTACGGCCTCTTCCTCGAAAGCCCCCAGTCCGCTGCCCGCACCCTCTGGTACGCGGGCAAGCGGTCCCCGAACCGCGAAGATCTACCCGCCTTACGTGCCTTCTCGGATATTCTCTGGGGATACTGGGTGCGCGACAACGCGCACGTGGGAAACGTACGGTTTTTCTTCATGATAGGGATTTCGAATGATGTTACGAATAGGCTTATTGCGAGTGCGTTACGGGATGCGGGGAAGACGTTGGTGGAGTGGCCCGGGGTGGAATTTGGGATGGGAACGGAGCAGGGCAAGGCATTGTTAGGTATGTGTTGTTTTTCTACTGTTTCTTACTAGGTTGAAGTTATTTGGGTGAAGGGGAGAGAGACAGTGTGTGCTAACGGGGGGAAACAGGATCACCCAACGGAGCAGCCTTTGCGTATTTTCTCATGCAGCATAAGGCGCACTTGGGGCAAAAGGCTATCACGAAGGTTACGGTTTTCCGGCCGGAGAACGATGACGATGTGGATTTTGTGGATGCATCCTTGTGCTTTCATGTTGCGGATTGGGGACAAGCGGTTGGAGAGGAGATGGAGAGACACATTGTGAGTAGGAATGTAGCGGGCGATGTTGCGAATAGGAGTTTGACTAGGGTGCATAAAATTCATTCCTAGGGGAAGGTAGGGCAGTGGATAGTGTAAGAGGTGGTTTCCAGTGTGATTACTGTGAGATAGTCCACGAATGACGTTTTCACTAACTTTGATCTTGATTGGCAGGCGAAGTGACGAGTTTGGGCATTCGTGCATTCTACTCCGTATAACCGTGGTCACTGGATACAGACCGGATACTTGAAAGCGGAAATGGGTCACTGTTAGATGTGCGGTGGGTGCCGTGATCAAAACTGGAGCAGGTGGGTATTCAGGCCCGTGCTGTGGCTGTCCCGCTGATTACAGAGCGGGTGCCTTGAGGCAAGCCTGAGTCACTGATATGTAGATCCTTAGTAAAGTTTAGAGCAGACAAGTAGCGTTTCCAGGCATGTGATGTTGATATCTCCTAGATATGGGCCGGGTGGTTGAAAACGGGATTCGGTCACCGATACTTGCATCGTGATCCGGGTTGAGGCGGGCGGGTACCTCGGCCTGTGGCTAAGCAGTCTTTTAAAGTGTTGATTACTAGTATCATGGTTCTAGACGCGCAGCGCTTGTTGACAATTTCCACCTTGGATGGAGGATCCAAGTGGCGTGCAATACGAAATTACGCAATGCTGCATCAACCGTATTTCTGAAAATTCTCGAGGGAACCGGTGGCCCGATATCAGGCGTCCAAAGCCGTAGGTTCGTCTCGTGTCAACTCGATGTCTTTTGTTCTGCTCCCTTTCAGCGAGCATCTCGGAGGCTTCGGGAGGTTGGTATGTGGAGCACCATGGAAAGAAGGATGCAAGCCAAGTTGTCGTCGGACAGTTCTTGCACGTGTCCTCGTTGCCCAGTTCATGCCTAGGTCATGCCTACTGCATTTCACACCTGAAGTGACCCCTACATCCTCTCTACGCCTTCTTCTTTCTGCATGACTAGCTAGGCGCAACTGTGACCAGTTTTCCGATCTGCGTTTTGTATCCCGGTTTAGAACCAAATACGGACGTAACCGTTGATTAACCCTTGGCGGAACCCCACTATTCGGCCAAATTACTGTAAACTGTGAATTTTGGTTGGACCAAGGCAGTAAGTAGGATTCAACTAGGAAATGTCTGAAAAGCCCGGTGTTTGAGACGATCAACTGGTATCCGGATTTGGGTGGGAGATGGTGTAGCGCGAACGATTAGCTTTTTGAGGCTCAAGTTTACCGTGTAATATACGTCGTCATGTAAGCAAGATTGGCAAGTAGTTCCCGTAAAGCTGAAACTCTTGTGGCTGACGTTTCATAGAGTCTGATTAGCCTGGAAGCTCCGTCGCGTTTGTTTCGTGACGAAGGACCTGGTCGTCGTGGGTGACCGCGACTTCCTTGTAACATCAAGTTTAGTATGGCTACTGCCAAGGCAATCGCAGCAAGTAGGGCAAACTTCGGTCCTTGGTTGAACAGTCCCTGGTTGAACGGTCCCACAGCAAAAGTGGTGTGAGTTTTACTCCAGGGCCCTGGTTGCCTTGTAGTTAGGGGTGCGTGGTGTTGAATCGAATAGGTGTGGTAGCTAATACCGCAGTTTGTATGTAAAAAATTCGCATTAGTGCTGGCAAAAGGTCTTATCAGTAATAGGTACATCCTAGAGGGTCACTTGGCGACTTCGTCAGCCACAGGACCGAGGCCGTGGATTCCAGACCCGAGAATGAGGGCTGGACAAAGGACGGTGGATGAGACGAGTTTGCGGGGTAGTAAGGACAGAATAGTTCAGTCTCCGCTATTCCCGGTGTGTGATTAACACGTTTTGCGAGGCTCAAAAACGTTAAGACCCCCTGTTCCTGTTGTCTCGGGACGATCTTATCAACGGTGTTATGGTGATCAAACCAATCAGGAGTAGGACAAGGAATCACGTTCGAGGTCACTTGACTCGCGGTTTTGGGTCTGGCCGAATACCACGTCTGTCGCAATACATTCCTTTACGGAACGAGTGAACGGTGTGCGTGATTGCACGATTGCGCAGTCCCGGGGCATACTGAAGTTATCTTATCTCTTTTCTTTACAGCAGACACAATGTGTAGTGCAATAGTGCGCAACTCAGAAAAGAGATTGACTTTTCCAAGTCCCATTCAAAATTGGGTTGGTGTACTTACAATGATACATGAGGACCGCAATTAGCAATCACCAAACTGAGCTTTTGCGCCATTCCGAATTCCGAGGCTGTGCACCCTAAACTTTCCTATTCTATGCAAGTATCCCTGTTTCGTGTTGACACCACCCTTACAGTAGCGTGGTGGCAAGCATTGCAGACCGAACAACCCCTTCCTTGGTAGTTCCTCAACAACGTCCCGGAAATATCTAAGGCCAAAATCAAGGTTTGATTGGGTTGGTTTCTTCAAGCCTTGCGAGAGCTGCTAAAACGTTCCTCTAACACTAGATCCTTCACACACGTGGATTTACTATCACCAGTTAGATTACGCCCGTAATTTCGGGTCTGGGGTTACTATGCCAAAACCGTTGGGAACTGGCGTGTGTAGGAGCGGCTGTACCCGGTCGAGGGATGCATGCTTCGTATTTTGTGCAGTATCTTCGCCGTCTTGTGGTCAAGCTGGTATGGTCATGTCACATATCTTGACGAAGAGTCTGCAAGACCTTGTTTCATTGGGGAAGTCTGTTCACCCCTTCCTATGTCTTTCGCTGTAGAAGTGACGGAAGTGTGTGTAATTACGAATACTCTCCATAAATTCGCATTTTGCAATGGCTACTGCATTCACCATGGGTTGTATGGGTGGCGACGATACACTCTCTGAATCTAATCCAGGATTTCACCGAAGCCTCCGAGGTGGTGTTCTTGGCACCTCTGACATGAGGCCATAGAATTGCGCTAACATCCCCGTACTAATTCAACATGTGGGTCGCATGCGCCAATGGTTGCGGCGATTGTTGTGTTTCTAATGCATGTCCCTCCGTCTTCACCATGGCGTTCACTGTAAACTAGTTGTATCAAAACCTGAATTATGTGGACTCCCGTGTGCCAGAGATAATCGCGGGTAGGGATGATCGGATGTGGCTGGAACAGCCGCTGGATATAACTTGGGATCCTGCCTTAATGCCCCAGTGGGATAGAGTCCTATTTGTGAACGTGATAAACGTTGCATTTCCATACATCGATGAAAAGCATTGAGCGTCATGGATGAGTCGATGCATCCTTCACGCAACGAGCGTCAGCGGCGACTTATGTTGATATGTGTCTCCGCAGTTACGACAGGTCTTGGAGGTATGTGCAAGCCATAAATTGTATCGGAATAACCACTCACAATTTGCAGTATCATGTGTCGTTCTGCGTGTATACACGCGCAAATTTATTATTCGAAGTATGGGCCTAGAAGACTGGACCATGATTGTGGCCACTGTATGTTGCTTAGAAAGCCATCATAAGAAGCTGCCTAATACGTACTAGTTACTCACCTTGGTACACCTTTCTGAAGCCTTAGTTGGCGCGCTGGAGTTCAACATGGGTTTCAAGGCGTCGAAAATGTCTCTGAAACAGGTAGGCAGCAACATCAAGGTATGCTCATCTCAGTTCTTAATCGAACCAG
This sequence comes from Bipolaris oryzae ATCC 44560, assembly GCF_000523455.1. Taxonomy (NCBI): domain Eukaryota; kingdom Fungi; phylum Ascomycota; class Dothideomycetes; order Pleosporales; family Pleosporaceae; genus Bipolaris; species Bipolaris oryzae. The sequence goes on along the minus strand of NW_006911531.1, from coordinate 4,909 downwards.
GCTAATACATACAGCTCATTGTCGCCATGCTCGTTGGTTACTGTGCAATTGTGACCTTGATCAAGATCTCAATACTCTTGGTCTACCGCAGATTAGGTTGGTATAGCCGGCAACATACATCCAACCAAGCTGACAAGTCGTAGCCTACAACAAACGGTTTGAAGATTTTTGCAAGCGAACCATTGTTGTTCTTGCCACATACCAAGTCATTTTCACGATTGTGGCAGCTGCCCAATGTGTACCGTTGCACAAGCTTTGGGACTTCACCAACTCTGTCCCAGGCTTCTGCATCAACATTAATGCTTTCTATCATGGTATGACTCTATTCTTCAAATTACAGTCAAGTTTTTGTTGGTCTTGTTACTAAAAGGCTACAGCGTCGTCTTCTTTCCATATACTAATCGACATATGGATCCTCACTCTGCCTATCCAACTCATCCGGCGCATACCCCGCAAACCACGCGAAAAACTCGCATTATACATTAATCTCGGGCTTGGAGTTGTTAGTATGACAGCATCCATCACCAGGTTCCGATTTCTCTACGTCTTCACCACTTCGAACGACCCTATTTACGGCTTCGTCCCTGTCAATACATGGTCCATGGTCGAAGTCAACGTCGGCATCTTGTGTGCAACCCTACCGATATTGAGGCCTCTTGCGATCAAAGTGAGGCACTATAGCAATAATAGCTCGCTCAATTTGTTCAGAAGCAATAGCGCGCTCAGTAACCGGCTCAGGACCAGTAGCTCGCTTAGTGGGCGTGGGACTAGCAGGACAACTGTTACAATTGGGCGTGGAGATGGTAAGTCTCCGTCCATAAATACAGGCTTAAGCACGCCAGTTTCTCTACGTCCTCTGAGCCCAGAGGGTGTCAGAAATATCTTACATAACGAAGGATGGAGAGTGAACAATCAGTCGCCGCCACCAGTGCCGCCAAAGGACGCTGTGTTTGACTGGCGGCGTGGTGAAGTGCCCCAACGTCCAGCCGTGGTTCACATGAACTATAGAAATCCGAGGGATATCATTTTTGAAGAGGACGACAAATATTTCAAAATATAAATACGATGTTACGATTAATCTTGCTGCCCAGCGCCTCACGTGATTTCTATGCCTATTTAAGCACGATGAGCCTGTAACTACCATTTCTGGCTCAAGTATCTGCTATTTGTTTCGGAAGAAGAAGTGCAAAGATTAAACTAAAGATCGCGACACCGTCAAGGTAACAATTACGCACTCACTGTTGACTCCAAGACTGCGCGCAAACGAAAACTTCAATACGTCACAGCGTCCTGAACAAGACGCAGTATGATCACATCCCGATCATCTCATATTTTTAGCTAGCGATACTTTCTTCCTGTGTGAAGTTGTGATAGTTTTGCAACAAGCCGCGCGCTCCGGCCCCCAGACAACGAGCCTAGGGGACCCGAGTACCGCCACAAGCAGCGCTACACCTAATCGGTGCACTAACATAGCTTCATCCCAAGTGTTGATTGGGTCATGACCTCAATATGCGACATCCTGCAGCGCTATTAAGCCTCATGTTTGCTTTACTCTGTTCCGTGGTACAACCGATTGGGCGATGAGAGGAGCAGAGTTGCTGTATCATGTACGTCCGCGCGGCGTCCTCGTGGCTATGCCTTAAGGAATCGCTGTTGCCTAGGGGATTGCCTCAGTCTTATACATGCCCAAAAGAACGCCTCTACTTCTCTACACTCTTCGTCTAAAATCCATACTTATCCTAAAAAGTCGACCCCAAGCCCAACCTTTGTAAATCATCAAAAGCCCAGCCTTGGGAATCAACATCATGTCTCCCATCCAGAGCAAGCTCGCCACCTACGAACTCCCCCTTCGTGTAGCGACTCTTCTCACAACCGCCCTTGCACTACCCCTTCTCATCGCCACAACAATCGTATCGCTTCACAGTTACTCCTGGTACTACCACCGTCCCGTGACAGCCTTTTGCTTCGGATTCATCCCGCTCGCCCTCACCGCTTTTGCATCAGCCAGAAGCCTCATACACCAAAGGAGACATGGACGTATGCCACAAGAAAGCTTCAAGCTCGTCGATGGCGTGGCAAGCATTGCGTACTTGAGTATCCTGACTGCTATTTGGGCAGTTGAAATTGGAAAATTGGAAAGGCCGGGATTTGGGCTCTTGGCTGGGTACACAACTGCGCCTATGATTGTCAATATGTAAGCTTTCTTTCCTTTTATGTTGAATACGAGCGAAAGGTTCAAGTGAATTGCAAGTGGCTGATTGTTCAAAAAAAAAGGTTCGTACACGGTTACATCTTCGCCTGTAATGTGCGATCAGTGGTCGCGCTTTTTGCGGCTCCACAAGTACATGAGTGCCCCAACTGCCATAGCAGCTTCACCACTCGCACACCACAGGTTCAGGAGACAAAGCAGAGTGGAGAGGGGTATAGTTTGTTGCGCGGTGAAGACTATCTCGATGTGGATGGTGATGCTGAGCACTACACCGATGGTAGCTCTGGCTCTACGGATGCGCAGATGCTACAGCCTGAGAGTGAGTCCAAGGACAAGAGCAAGGACGAGAGCAAGAAGGCCATTATCGATGTCTGAGCTTTCGGCTGTGGCCGGATTATCGGACGGTTTATTCTCAGTGAATACTAGTACTCGTACGGCTTTTCGAAATAAAGTTTCGGGGCGCTGTTCGAGAGTAGTAGGTAAGAAATGTTGTGTGATGGAATCAGCTGTCAACATAAGACTGAATGGGTTGCTTGCCAGACACAAGCTCAGTCTTGGAAAGTTGATGGGCAGTCTGAGAGGTTATGACGAAGGTGAATGAGAAAGATGGAACCGTATCGTGCGTTATAATTGACATGTACAAAAAGATATCGTATATACATCCCCATCCTCACCCATCCACTGGAACTCCCACGCCCAAGGTATCCTCTATAAACAAAGCCATATACTACATGCCATCACGCTTAATAGACAGCCTTGCAGCCTTTGGTTTCAGGAAAGGTCTCGTTTTGATCCCACTGTATAACTTTGTTAGCCCTCATCTCTCATCACCCATCGCGCACCGTTTACAACTTACGTGCTCAACAATACATCCACCTTCCCACCTAAATCGATCTACAATACCGCCAAGCGAAGAGTTGTATTCAACCCAGCTCATGGGTGAGATGAACGTATTGCGTTTGCCGGTTATGTTGGCTGTGCTCCAGACCGGGGAGAGAAGTTCCCATGCGGCGGCGGAGCCATTTGCTACTGATGGGTTATGGTTCTGTTGTCGGTCAAGTCAGTCAAACTACGACTCTCTTGGGTTGAAGATGGAGAACTAGGACAACGTACAATATAATCGACTGCGATAAACGAAAACGCCTTGCTGATATCCGGCTTGTAGATGAAGGCTTGCGCAAACTGCTCAGACCGCGCTTTCGTCTCCTGCACTGTGACCTTGCTATCACGCACACACGGTGCGGGCTTAACGGGAGCAGCCTGACGGGCCTCTAGTGTGGGAGCTGCAAGGGCAAGTGGAGCAACGAGTGCTGAGACGAAAAGTGAAACGCGCATCTTGAAAATCCTAGTCGATGGAGTGTTCGAAAATCCTAGTCGTTTGGAATGTTTATGAAAACCGATGATTTGTTTTTTGTGAGTATCCAGGTAGAGATGCACACAAGGGAAATCAAAATCTTATATCTCAACCGGCCTACTTACTTATCTCACTTCTCGCACAGCCCTAGCTTAGCCTGTTGCTGATTATTACTCTACAACACGTACATACGTACGTGCTCAAACCACGCCTCTTCTCCCAAATGAGAGTGAGAGAGCAGCGCCAGGGAACACCCCTCACCGCCCGTCCCTGCATCTGACATACGCGAGGGTCCCGCCGGCTTTATTCCGGAGCCCATCTCACCTACGATTCGCTGGCTCGTCATCTTTACGCGGCGAGCAGAAACAAATGGCTTGTACCTGCTAATCTCGTCCCATAAGTGTTTACGCGGGGCATTTTACACTTACCGAAACTTAGGGGCGCAGCCTGAGGCTAGGATTGAAACACACCAGTAAGATCAGCATCGCATGTTTCCGTACTTAGGTATTGGTGTGTCTATACGCTGAAGTCTGTGGTGGCTCAGCAGGCGAGTGACGTACCTTTTCCAAGTACACACACATATGTGTGCACGAACTTGGACTTATTTCGGACCAGCGCTGTCTTTACCCGTCTGATAACGAACCCAATCTGGGCATATACACACAATTCTGGGCTATGTCTGGGAATCGGAGTATGGAAACGGCAAATCGTTTGTTCGGTAAGCGGGCTCGGTAAGTGTATACGTGCGTTCTGGCGGCCATGCAAAAAAAACGGGCGCTAGCGAGTGAAGCACTGACAATCATTCTTGGGGGACTAAAACTGCCGGATGAAAAAAACTGACGCATGTATAAACCGTGGCGATTGCGCAGTAAATCCTATACTACATACTTCCTATACATTGTATACATATAAATAAATAAAATTCTATTCCACAAAAAAAAACCTCTAAACACTTGCAAAATCTGCAGTACATTTCAGAGCGATTTGTGCTCATGTCAAACATCCCCCCTCCACCCGCCCCCCCGAGAATGTAGCAGTGCAGTCTTATAACCTCCCTTCTATAGCCTCCCTCCCTTATTAAACCCTCTAACACCACCCCCAAACCAACCCCAAAAAAAACCCAACCAGACAAACATCCCCTTGAACACCCCCGAAACAAACCCCCTCCCTCGGAGCCATAACGCCGACGTATCTCCCTCCACCCTCAGTTACAAGAAAAAAAACCCCCAGACAAGTGGTACAGAGATACAAGCAATCCGCCAAGTCTATATAACCCCATCTTTATCCAAACCACGCCCCCCCTTCCTCCGGCACTTGTTCCTCTCCCCTCCGCCCTCCGCCCGCCC
>NW_006911530.1:0-27920 GCF_000523455.1 Bipolaris oryzae ATCC 44560 | reverse complement strand
ATTGTGTTGTTGAGATATATGCCCGCAGAGGTGCGCAAAGTTGGTAGGGTGACCGACTCGCTTGCCTGACCGACTCGCTTATCCGTCACGTTATTCTTGGCTAGCTTCAAAGTGATCGAGGCCCCTATGTTCATGTACACCTCCTCTGTTTTAATCGGCCGCACCACCATGTACATAGTGACGCTCGAGCTAGCTAATTTGTTTTAGCCGTATGAAGCCGTACTCTGAAAACAGGGGTCCAGTGCGAGGATCGGCCCTGTAAGCCCTAGGGAAACACGGCCACATGTAAACTAATTCATCCATCAATTCATAGTAGGGCCGAACCCGACTCATAGGCACTGCTAACCAACCCATTACTAACAGAAGAGATCCTACTCTTTGTGGTTAGTTAGTCTTTTGCTAAACAACCATAAGAAGGCCTTCATCCAAGGCCTATTCCTTTCTTTACTCTTCATCCAGCACTTCAAACTCCACAAGACAATCACACCAATCTCATTCCCCAACCACCAAATCCAATCATCATGAAGGTCCAAACCCTCGTACTCCTCATGGCCGCCGTTGCCGAAGCCTCTTGGGTGAGTACTCTTCTCCCAAAACATGCATTTACTAGAGGCTAATTCTGTGAATCTTAGGAATGCAGGAACAGGTCTGAGAAATTCAGGACTGACAAGGCCCCTGTTCCTAAGCGGGCTAGTACAGAGACCAGCTGGACCTACTGTCCTATAGCTGCTGGCTGCTGCACTGACGGAAATGAATGGTACGCCTGCAAAGCTGTAAGTTTTTGTCCCTCTTGAATGCTTGGATGAGTGGTTTGCTAATATTTCTATAGACATGCAACGGTGGAACGAACTGCGCCAACGGCTGCTAAGCATGGGCGGAGACGTCAAGTACGGGAAAGGCTATCTCTAGCCTCTTCCCAGCGATTCATAATGCAACATATAAATCATCTATGTTCTTCCGTAGATAGTTAACGAATGTTTTTCAATCAAGAGTAACGATCAACCTTGTTCCCAGATTCATCATGAGCTGTAACACTAGGCAGCTCATTCAAAAGTGCATGTTGGCGAATGTTCGCTTGAAATTTCAGGATCAGCCTAAAATCTTGAGTGGTGAAAGACTCATTGCCTTGTATTGTAGGTTAAGATCGCTAGTACACACACCACAATCACCTTAGGACAAGAGGGGGGTTCATACTATGACATCTAATATCGCTTTCCGGCATAACCATGATTGCAAAGAGCTGATATTATTAGTTCTAGTTGTACAGCATCCGTTCGATATCAAGGCTTACTTTACCACGGTTTATCACATGTAGCATCAGCCGCCCCCTGTCTCCATTCATCTTAATAATGCTTTCTATCACTGTCTTCTTCCATCGCTGATCTTCTATAGTCAGAAGATCATGCCTGTCCAGCGTTTTGATAACCAATGTCATTCATCATCATTTTCCCACCAATCGTCTTACAACAGCTCCTTCGCTGTTGGGCAGTCTCTCCATTCGAGCTTCATCGTCTTGAATATGAAGACATTGTCTCTTTTGGTTACTTCCTTTTCGGTAATTCGTATGAAATGAGTCATCTTATCCCACTGATTCAGTTGCATGAGCTGTGAAGACATCAGCCTTGATTTATACTCACAACAGTAGTAGTATTGCGACCTACCATAGTATCGAGCGATCATATGTCGGCGGCATTATTCCATGGAATTCCTAAGAAAATCTCTGGGCTCGACCACATCGCCGTTCCCACAACGGCGCCAGATGTAGCCCACTCCGAGTCAGCGGGGTAACATCCACCCAAGTCGCCCAATCGGACTTTAGAAAATCGTGTGTCGCCTTCGTGTAGATTGGCAAGCACATTGTCTGGCTTAACGTCTGAGTTCCTTGTCAGTCACATAAAGTCCATGACTTGCAGAAGTAAGCATCGTACCTACATGCACAAACCCATCCTCATATAAAGTATCAATTGTCTCAAGGACGCATCACGATACATATTTCAACTCCCGTCGATTTAGGGTCTTCTCAACAGACGCTTCTAGAAGGTCTCCTTGCAAGTTTTCAGAACTATAGTTGTCGGGATAGATGGCTCACTGATTTCATCGATCAAGGGTCGGAGGTACGGAGTACGTTGCTGGAATGTTTTGAGTACATCTCGTTTGCTTTCAACCCCTGGCCGATCTCGAACACTCATGATCACCACAAGCTCTTGCGTATGATTTCTGACAGTGACAAGAATTTGTGATGACAAATGAATGTACTGTGCTTACTTGGCAAACCACACAACATCTTGGATTTCCTTCGTAATAGTATAATTACCAGCAGATCTTTTCAGAATTCGACCTATTCGAAGGATTGATGACATTGGATGATGGTCAGATTGTACTATTAAGCACAAACGATCTTGGTGAGAATAAGACAAGAATTGTCAACTGTACAAGAGGTCATGACAAGAAGAAACAGCTGCGGTGAAGCAGGCCTTGGCTAGTGACACAATTTCCGATGTTTGTCGAGCGAACGCATAGTCGCAAGACTATACTCGTATAAGTGATAAGTGAACATCTCACGTGATCATGCGTGTGAGTACCATGGTCCCAAGATACTGGCAGACGACCATGTCAATTTTCTTCTGCACACAACATCATAATTACAAAATCCTGTGGCTATCATATAACTTACTCTAATCATTCCAATCTTCTAAACCAGCTATCTTTGATAGTGGACTTGAATAGTTGAATAATGTAGCTGGGAGGGCTTTAATTATCACATTTCTTTCGTGATTGAGTCGCAGTAACGTTATTTGGCAAAACGTATAATAATACATAGACTATATGCCCCATACTGCATCATAAATAGACAGTGGTTTTGGAGATGTAGGGAAATTGAGGTATAACACTAGTCCATATGCGGGCGATATAGGCAGCAGTCACGTGCTTTCGCGGTTTCTCATGACGGAGACGCGTCGCAGAACCCCACCTAGTTGTGGCGATTTTACCGGCTGAAGGGGATAATCAGAACATTTCGCCTCTTCTGTTACACCAAAAGATCGGCATACTCGCACTTCTTTGCCGTGTTGCCACCTTGTCCCTGAATTTGCCACTCAGATCCCGTGAACGCGCGATCGTTCCTTTGTATCGGCGCGGGAGTGCCAGGGGTATATCGCCATTGACTCTTCGTCACATTCATTCTCACATCTCCATTCCTTTATTGAGGTTCACCGTCGCTCATTCACCTTTTTCGGATTTTCCATCTACCACAACTTCCAATCTTTTTTCACAGTCGCAGTTGCCTATCTTTCCGTAATTATTGTCACCATGGCGCTGCGGCGATCCACCCGCAAGTCAACCAACAGCGTCGCCAACGATGTCGCCCCTGCAAGTTCGCCTCTTCCTGGAGCTAGTATGTGCAAGCTGCTCTGGGCAAACAATTCGTTGATTGCCTTGCATCGCTTGCAGCGCTGACATGTTTGTAGAAATAAAAGATTCCCCAGCAATGGGTAGTCGCCACCAGCAGAAACTCACTCGCGCTTCTCGCACCTTTGTTCCGAACTCCTCCGATCAAGAGAGCGATACGATTGAAGCCATCGTGCCCAAGGAATCTACACAAACTCGCCGGGTTCTCAAGGCAGTCTCGATCCCCACTTCCAAACCTCAGAAGACGCCCGCCACTCGCAGTCAGCTCTCCAGTGTCAACACCCGTCAGACAGAACAGGAGAGCTCGACTGGCTCACCTTCTCTAGACAACTCAGACTATGAAACGCCAGGAACCAGCATATCAACTACACCAGCTGCTTCAGTTGACCGCGGAAAGATGCCTGCTCGCCGAGGCCGCAACAATACCACCACGCCGTCGCAAAGCAGCGCATCGATTTCGAAACGATCCCGTGACATGGTCCTAGACTCGGACTCTGAAAGTGTTGTATTCGATATGGATGCGGAGATTGCTCTACAAATGCAGCTTGAGGATGAAATGGGTATGCCGCGAAGCAAGCGTCAGAAGACCGAAGAAGAGGATGAAGACGAGGTTATGGAAGAAGATGAAGACGACGATGAGATATCAGACTTGGATGAGCTGGACTCGCCACCTCCCTATATCGGCAAAGGAAAAGGCAAGGCTCTGGATATTCCGGTCAAGCGTGGTCGCTCTGCCCGCTCAAGTGCGAAGAAGAAGAGCAAATTCACAGAGGATGATTTCATCGATGACGAAGAATCCGATGGCGGTGATTTCCAACCTGACGAGCATGAAGACCATGATGACCTTGAGTCCTTGCTCGCTCTTGAGGAGGCGATGCTCCCAAGCGACAGCGATGAGGAGCCACTAAAGAAAACCGCTGCACGCCTGAGAAAGCTTGCTGCGGCGAGACCAACCAGGGCAGCTCGAGGCACGAAGAAGCAGTTGACCCACGATGAAAGGATTGAAGCACATGGACGACGGGCTAGGTTTGCGCACATTGCGGATAAATGGGAGCGGAAGCGTGCCATGAACCGTGAGCGAGCAGAACAGCAGCACCCCAAACTACGCACCATGTGGGATGACTTGAAGAAGGTTCCTGTTCTTGAGGTCCAAAAGGCAGAGCAGCCGCAGTCAATCAACAGGCGACTAAAGCCATTTCAACTTGAGGGACTCAGTTGGATGATTCGCCAGGAACAGACTCACTACAGGGGTGGCCTACTCGGAGACGAGATGGGTATGGGCAAGACTATCCAGGCTGTCTCCCTGATAATGTCTGACTACCCCGCGAAGCAGCCCACGCTTGTGTGCGTTCCACCCGTTGCTCTTATGCAGTGGACGAATGAGATACGCGAGTACACAGACAACAAGCTCAAGGTTCTTGTGTATCACGGCACGAACGCCAAGTGCAAAAAGATGACAGTCAAGGAGTTGAAGTCTTACGACGTCATCATGGTCTCCTACAATTCTTTGGAATCGCTGCATCGCAAAGAGACAAAAGGATGGTCCCGTGGAGAAGATATCATCAAGGAAGCGTCTCCACTCCATGCCATCTACTATCACCGTCTCATCCTGGACGAAGCGCACAGCATTAAGTCACGCAACACGGGTGTAGCCAAGGCTTGCTTTGCATTGAGGAGCGACTACAAGTGGTGCTTGTCCGGTACACCAGTTCAGAACCGTATCGGAGAGTTCTTTTCACTCCTTCGTTTCTTGGAGGTTCGTCCCTTTGCAGATTACTTCTGTCGTTCGTGTGATTGCGAGAAGCTCCACTGGGCTACGAATGACGACCACATGTGTGTCGCCTGTAACCATGGAGCGTCCGAGCATATCTCTGTTTTCAACCAAGAGTTGCTCAATCCTATCACTGGCGATGATCCCGAGCTTCGAGAAGAGGCCTTGACCAAGCTTCACCTCATCACTGCCCGTATCATGTTGCGACGCATGAAACGCGACCACACCAACTCTATGGAGCTTCCTATGAAGGATATCATCATTCACAACGAGTTCTTCAGTGAGGTGGAGCGTGACTTCTCGACCTCGATCATGTCGAACTCTTCGCGCAAGTTCGATACGTATGTCGCACAGGGTGTTATGCTCAACAATTACGCCAACATCTTCGGTCTGATTATGCAGATGCGTCAAGTCGCCAATCATCCTGATCTGCTGCTTAAGAAGAAGGCAGGTGAAGGTGCTGGTAATGTCTATGTCTGCAATATCTGTGATGAGCCGGCTGAGGATGCTGTTCGCTCTCACTGCCGCCACGAGTTCTGTCGTGCTTGTATCAAGGACTTCATGGACACTTGCGAGGCCTCAGGAACCGAGGCTGACTGCCCTCGGTGTCATATCGCCTTGTCCATCGACTTTGAGCAGCCCGAGCTCGAACAAGATGAGGATTCTGTAAAGAAAACATCGATTATCAACCGCATCAAAATGGAGAACTGGACTTCTTCTACCAAGATTGAGATGTTGGTGTACGATCTGTACAAGCTCCGAAGCAAGAAGCAGACGCTCAAATCGATCGTCTTCAGCCAGTTTACTTCCATGTTGCAACTGATTGAGTGGCGTCTTCGTCGCGCTGGTTTCAACACAGTCATGTTGGATGGTAGCATGACGCCTGCACAGCGACAGAAGAGCATTGACCATTTTATGACGAACCCAGATGTTGAGGTTTTCCTGGTGTCTCTGAAGGCTGGCGGTGTTGCCCTCAATTTGACCGAGGCTTCCAGGGTGTTCATCGTTGACCCGTAAGTTTTGTTCTCTCCTGCTATTATTCAGTCTGCTAATATGTTTGTAGGTGGTGGAACCCCGCTGCCGAGTGGCAGTCTGCGGATCGTTGTCATCGCATTGGTCAGCGTCGTCCCTGTGTCATTACACGTCTTTGCATCGAGGACAGTGTGGAGTCGCGTATGGTTGCACTGCAGGAGAAGAAGGCGGCCATGATTGCTGGAACGGTCAACAATGACAAGGTTGCCATGGATCGCCTCAGTCCTGAGGATTTGCAGTTCTTGTTCCGTGGTACCTAAGTCAGCTGAAGCGCTATGGTGTGATATGCAGTGTATGGACGAGGAGTTAAAAGGCGGTGTCGATTTTTGAAGGCGTTATAATGTGTATGCGTGCTTCAATCGGGATTCCAGGCGTTTCAAATAGTCGTATTCTAGAGCGATCCAAATAGGCATATACCCGTTATAATTCTCTTGTTATGCCCCCATCAGTGCAACGCCCAATGATTCCTGAGTAGAAAGTCTATGATGTTGTAGTAACCGAACACAGTGCAGATCACCGGCGTTACCATAGATTAGCGACTACAAGAACTGCACGCTAAGAGTGTGGTGTACATATGCATATGTACAACAGAACCCTGTGTCACATCTCCGTAGATCAAACAGATGGTAAGACTCTCATTCATCCAGCAATAGGAGAATACAATTATCAAGAAAGTCCTCCAGTTGTGCAGAGTCTCCCAGTAACAACACTGCCATTCGCCACCATCCGCACGCAATCACCGTGCAACTCCCCTAAACACACCCATCACACCGTTCCACGGTAACAAGCAGCAAGACAAATCCCATCGCAAAACCCCATCTCACCTACATCCCTAATACCAAACAAATCCGCGGGGTACCGAGGAGATGTTGTCACAGTCGCGCGTTTATGGTACGTAATGTTACGTAACCCCGACCTCGCGCGTGAGCCCGCCAACTTGCGCAATTACCACCGTTTTGTTCGGCTGGCGGCGACCGAGTGCACCACGCGCAGCATGGCGCGGGTACGACGTCAACAGCGGGAGTGACGTTCTTTTCTGGTGGAGGATGAGAGAGGTTAATGAAATCCGGGTGTCGGAACCTATGTATGCAAGTGAGTGTCCGGATTTGGGAGGTTTTGCGTAGGGGAAAGAGGGGAGGGGGGGGGTCTCGACTTCTGTTTTAATAGCTCTCTATTACTACTAATACTGCTCTTGTCTGACGGGGTTTTCTCTTGTGTTTTGGGTTTGGAAAGACTAGTGGTTGCGATATTTAGTTTGGTTGTTCTGCTCTGTCTCTTTTCTTGGGTTTTGGTGTTGTTCCGACTTTATGAGAGTTGATGATGGCGACGAAGATGCTTTCCGGCGCCAGGGACTGGGATTTCGACATTGATCGGTATCTTAATCGCGTTGTTGTTCCGTCGCCACTACACAAGCTTCCGGCTCCGGTATCGAGGTTCCTGGGGTATAGGAAGGAGACGCGGCAGGATGTTGGGAATGTGCTTGGGGCGTTTTGGTCGTTGGTCGGCGCGTTTTGTGGTTTGGCGGTTGTGGCTGGGGTGTTTAACAATACTGGGAGTATACAGTGGCATCATCCGCCTGCGTTGATTGCTTCTTTTGTGAGTACTCTGATACTGGTACGAGGCTGGTGGCAGCCACTGATGTACCGTGTATAGGGTGCTTCTGCCGTTTTGGAATACAACTCCATCCGCTCACCTCTCGGTCAACCACGCAACGCCATACTCGGTCATGCAATCTCAGCACTTATCGGTGTTAGCATATCGAAGCTTTTCCAGTATCACTCGGATTACGACTCCATCAAATGGATTGCTGGCGCCACGGCTTGCGGCTGCGCATCGGCCGCGATGCTCTTGACCAACACTGTACACCCACCTGGTGGCGCATCTGCTGTACTGGCGGCCACTGACCCCACCATCATAGCCATGGGCTATTACTTTGTCGGCCTTGTCATGTGGGGTACTACCTTGATGGTGATAGTTGGACTAATCATCAACAACATTCAACGACAATTCCCGGTCTACTGGTGGACACCATTGGATGTGCGCAAAGCGAAAGTCGAAGACGAAGAAGTAGTTCCAGATGCAAGAGGCGGGATAGAACGAAAGAAGACCATTGAAGAGCAACATTATGATCAATATGGCGACCGCATAGAGATCAACGGCGCTGAAGTCATATTACCAGATGACATGAGTTTGAATGCGGAGGAGACTGCAGTCTTAGAAAAGCTGCGAGAGCGGCTGAGAAAGAGAGCCGATTCAGAAAGAGGACAAATATCCGAGAAAGAAGACACAGACAGTGGAACGTGTAGTACGCGTGTGCCGAGCTGCAGTGAGAGCAGGAGCGGCCGCTCTGGTATATAGTGTTTGGGCTTATCATGGCGTGGAGTATGGCATAGATAAGAAGTATTGGGATTTCCGCGGTTCCGGGGAATGTCCCCCCCACAAAGCTGAACGATTCTAAAGTTGGGATCTGTGTGATGTTTCATTTTTCCTTATTCTAGCTCACATTCCTATCAGATGCGCATGCTTCTACTTTTTCTGTGCTTGGCATCACCCTGCTGGCCGACACAACTTTTCATCATGCCGGCCATTTTCCTGAATAGATTGAAGAGGGGCAGACTGATCTTGTACTACATCTCAGGCGCATACAGAAGAGCCCTCAAACCTCAAAGCGGCTCAGTACAGTAACTAGCATCAAGATGCCTATCATGGTGCCTCTTGATATGCATGGGTGAGTCTGACCTGGCACATGCAGCGATGCCAACGCCTTAGTTGCCCTATGATGCGTAGTGGGGGTGCGTTCATTGGCCGTGCGCGGCCTTCGCCACAAGTAAGAAAATTGATTCGCAAGGCTTTGTTGTTTGAGCCACCGCTGTTGACTATCATCTTTTGATCTTTTCACATCCATCACTTGCACTTGATTCCTTTCTTCTACACCGCATTTTCCGTCTCTTCCAGTCCCCTCATTTGCAGCAGAGACGCGTTGTGCCTTGACCGGAAACCCAAACGATCAGGCTTGGGTATTATCGATAAGAGGCTTAGCGGGGCACAAGATTGGCCCTGATCCCAACCCTACGAAATTTCCTTCTCTTCACCTCCACCATCCCCGAGTCCCTCCCCCTGACGCCATATTAAGACATCATGGTCTCTGCGTCCAAAGCCGCCCGTCAGGCAAAGCGCGCCGCCGATGGCGACGCTAAGCCCAAGAAGTCGGCCACTTCCAAGTTGTCATCCAAGGCCAACTCCAAGAATGCCTCCAAGGCCAACTCTGAGAACGGCGACAACCCCGAGGATCTTGAGCTGAACGAGGAGGTCCAGAAGCTCACTCTCCAACAAGATAAGCACGGCCTATCTGACCGTGTCACCACTGGTGTGCTTGCCTCGCTCGAGCAGTCGCGCGATGTCAAGATCATCTCTGCGTCGCTCGTGTTCCACGGCAAGGTTCTTTTCAACGACTCTACCATCGAGATCAACTACGGTCGCCGATATGGTCTGCTGGGTGAGAACGGTTGCGGAAAGACGACGCTGCTCAAGGCCATCGACAAGCGCGAGTTCCCCTTCCCAGAGCACATCGACATCTACCTGCTGAATCAGGGTGCCCCCAAGACTGAGTTGGGTGCCTTGGACTGGGTCGTCCGCGAGGCTGAGACTGAGCTGGCTCGTCTCGAGAAGATGGCTGAGGACATTCTCGAGAAGGACGGCCCTGAGAGCCCTCTCCTCGAGGATATCTACGAGGTACGTTGTATTCGGATAGTTATATTTTGACCCCCACTAACTAGTCAACAGCGTCAAGAAGATATGGACCCATCCACCTTCCACACTCGCGCTTCCCTCATTCTCACTGGTCTTGGTTTCAACAAGGTCACCATCAACAAGAAGACAAAGGACATGTCCGGTGGTTGGCGTATGCGTGTTGCGCTTGCCAAGGCCCTTTTCGTCAAGCCTGCTCTGCTCTTGCTCGATGACCCCACTGCCCATTTGGATCTCGAGGCCTGTGTGTGGCTTGAGGAGTACATGAAGAAGTGGGAGCGTACCCTGGTTCTCGTTTCCCACTCCATGGACTTCTTGAACGGTGTCTGCACAAACATGATTGATATGCGTCAAAAGAAACTCCTCTACTACGGAGGTAACTACGACGCTTACCACAAGACCCGTTCCGAACAGGAGGTCAACCAGACCAAGGCCTACGAGAAGCAACAAGACGAAATCAAGCACATCAAGAAGTTTATTGCTTCAGCCGGTACCTACGCCAACTTGGTCAGGCAAGCCAAGTCTCGTCAGAAGATCCTGGACAAGATGGAGGCGGATGGTCTCATCGAACCCGTTGCTGTTGACAAAGTCTTTACTTTCCGCTTCGCCGACGTTGAGAAGCTGCCGCCACCTGTGCTTTCGCTTGACGATGTCACCTTCTCCTACTCTGGAGATCCAAAAGACAACCTGTACGAGAATCTCGACTTTGGTGTCGACATGGACTCGCGAACAGCCCTTGTCGGACCCAACGGTGTTGGAAAGTCAACACTGCTCAACATCTTCACCGGAAAGCTCAGCCCTACATCTGGTGTTGTATCGCGCCATACTCACTTGAAGCTCGGTGTTTACAGCCAGCACTCTGCTGAACAGCTCGACCTCACCAAGTCTGCCCTTGACTTTGTCCGCGACAAGTTCCACCACATCAGCCAGGACATCCAGTACTGGCGTCAGCAGCTTGGTCGCTACGGTATGACTGGTGAGGCACAGACGTCCAAGATGGCTACTCTGTCTGATGGTCAAAAGTCTCGTATCGTCTTCGCTCTGCTCGCTATTGAGGGCCCTAACATGTTGCTTCTTGACGAACCTACCAACGGTCTGGATATCCCCACTATTGACAGTTTGGCCGATGCCATCAACGCCTTCAGCGGTGGTGTCGTTGTTGTTTCTCACGACTTCAGGTATGCTCATTCTCCTAAAGAAATGTTTGTACGGTGTGCTAACCTCAAGACAGATTGCTCGACAAGATTGCCAAGGATATCATGGTTTGCGAACACAAGACTGTCCGTCGGTGGGATGGTACCATTGGCGAGTACAAGGATCACCTCCGCAAGAAGATGGCTTCAACCGGTGCTCTCTAAATGGATAATTCAGAATGGGTTTAGAAAATGCATGCGTCCTTTGAGCAGCGGGGTGCGGGTACATAGCTAAAAGTAATGGCCTTAGAGCAGGTTTGAAATACCTCTGCAGTAGGCCGGCAGCTCATCGCTACCTGCGTCAGTGTTTCTGTACGGACAGAGACATCTGGATTATGCGTTATGATGCATTGGGATTTAGAGGAGTTTTAGAGTTGCCTTGCAATGAAATTATATCGCATAAGAGTCTTGGTGAATTTTGTGAATTTTGCATTATGTACTTAAGAGGTAGAAGTAAGTTGTTGATATGACGTGAATGCAACTCGGAATGCAACGGACATAACGAGATAGATAAGTGGCAGTGGGTCTGCACGTGCCGGTTTGCGAACTATGAGCTGTGACGAGCATCCCCGCAAGTTAACCTCCGCGGTGGAGCTTGAACATGGACATCCTCACGTTAGCCACTCGCTGATAACCTTCCTTAGTTCAGCCATTTCCCACCAAAGCTAAAGATCCCTAGACCCTCCGGGGTATCTCAATACGTTCATTGTTTACTCACACCAAACACTAGTCCGCCATGGCAGAACTCACGAGCACGAAACTCAATGCCGAGTCGCATCTCCTGCTCGTACGTCCAGCCTACTTACACGCAAGACGGCACTCACCAACTGACAATCCCAGGACCAACCTCTCCTCCGTATGCCATATGAGCTTTCTCGGCGCAACTTCAAAAACGCCCAGCGCGTCATCGAGCATTCGTCGAGCGCCCTGCCCACAGCCCTCAGCGCAACCGCAAAAGCCGCAAACAAGAACGCCTCACCAGAAGCAACCCTCTCCTCGCTCGACTCCCTTATTACCAAGATGCAAGGCCTAAAACGCAAACTCGAGGGCCTCCACGAAGAAGAAAACCGTCTCCACCGCGCAGCCAAAGCACGCCTGCAACACCTACAAGACCTATATTCAGTCCAGAGTCTCGTCGACGTCAAATACGACGAGTGGTCGCGCACACGACTTAGCAGGTTACTCGTCGACTACCTACTCCGCGAGGGATATGCAGAAAGCGCCACATGCCTAGCGCAAAGCAAAGGGATTGAAGACCTTGTTGATGTAGAAGCATTCGTAGCGTGTCATAAGATTGAGCGGAGTCTCCGTGAGGGCATGAGTACGGCACTGGCACTCGAGTGGTGCAAGGAACATGGCAAGGAGCTCAAGAAAGGAGGAAGCATGCTAGAGTTTGAGTTGAGGTTGCAGCAGTATATTGAGCTTGTGAGACAAGGGCATGAGGCCGGGTTGAGTGCGATGGATGGGCTCGAGGGGGAAGAGGGGGGTATGCACGGGGTTAGTATTGGTAGCCGTGGTGAAGGAGGGGGAGAAGCAAAGTTGGTGGAGGCGAGGGCGCATGCGAAGAAGTACCTTAGTGCGAGTGGGGATTTTACGCTCATGAGGCAGGCGGCGGGTATGTTGGCATATAGGCCGTGGGATGAGGTGGAGCCGTATGCTGTAAGTTTTCCATTCTCCTCCCCTACACGAGAGAGTGCAGCAGCGTAACTAACTTTCACAACTCTAGTCTCTCTACTCCCCTTCCCGCTGGTCCTACCTCGCAGACCTCTTCGTCTCAACCCATCACACACTGTACTCGCTCCCGCCCCGCCCCCTCCTCCACATCGCCCTCAGCGCGGGTCTCTCAGCCCTAAAGACGCCAGCCTGTCACTCGGAATACATTCCCTCTGCTACCAACGCCGCCTCGTCCGCTACGACCGTCTGCCCCATTTGCAGTGCTGAGCTCAAAGAACTCGCGCGCAACGTGCCATATGCGCTGCATACCAAGAGTATCGTGGAAGATGCACCGGTTGTACTGCCTAATGGCCGCATTTATGGCTCTGAGAGGTTGCGTATTTTCAATGAGAAGGTGGGGACGGAGCCCGGATATGTTAGGGATCCTGTGGCTGGGTTGACGGGGGATAAGTGGAAGGAGAGTGAGGTACGGAAGGTGTATATTATGTGATTATTGTTTCTTTTGGTTCCTTTCTTTTCTTTGTTTCCTTGGAGTAGGAGGTTGGCCTTTTTTGCTACGGAGATTACATGCGCATAGCGGGGCGTTTTGTTTTTTTCCGGTTTATCGTGGTGGGACGCCCCGGCGTGGGTTTTAGTCCTGCCTGTATCGGTAGTGCTGTCCTTTTCTTCAGATCTCGAAGATGGGTGCATTGTTTTTTTATGAATGAGTTTCATAGCCTCAATCATCTTCCTCGTCGTCTTCGTCTTCCTTTTCCTCACCCTTTTCCTCATCCTGCAAAGCCGCCTTCATCGCCTCCTTCTGACTCGGCAACCGTCCCCCCCTCGCCACCTTTGCCAACCTCTCCATCTCCTTCTCCTCATCACTATCAGCCACAAGCGGAATCTTCTCAAACACATACATTCTCGCCTCGCGATCCTCGCCTTTCCACCCACCACCGCCCTCGAGCGCCCCCAGCGTACGAACGTGATGGTACCCCGGATACTGCTCCCAATCGAACTTCCAGCTCTCAACGACCCTCAGCCCAACATGGCGAGCTAAATCGCGAATATTCCACAAAGTATACGGTTCCCCCTCAAACAGCGTAACTATAATCTTGCCGCCCATACGAAGAAACGGCTTAACATTCTGCTCCATCTTCTTCTTCCTCCCCCCCTCTTGTTCTTGCAAATCACCCTGCTCCTTCCCTCTCTTCCTCTTCCTACTCTCCTCCCTCTCCCTCTTCTGACTCTGCAGAATATGCAACCTCCTCTTCGCATCCTTGGTATCGATGCACGACTTGAAGAATTCCACCAGTAGCGCTTGGTTCGCGCGGACCTGGCGATTTACATCTGTGCTGAGACCGCCCGTGTGCGGGAACATGAAGGCGATGGTGTCCCAGCCTTGGTCGCCATCGCCGTCGTTGTCGTTGTCATTGTCATTGTCGTCGCGTTTGCAGCGGAGGTGCTTGTAGCTGGAGAGTTTTGTGGCGTCGATGGAGTGGAAGAGGGGGACTGGGGGTGTGAGGGAGGAGAGCTCGGTGGAGATGGGATCGAAGGTTGGGTATTTGGAGGAGACGTCTTCGTGCGAGTCGTAGCTTGTGGCTGTGACGTTTGCGCAGCCGTGCTCGATGGCGAGGGACCGTGTGAAGCTGAAGTCGCCCTCGCCGACGAGGAGGATGTGGTCATATTCGCCAAAGGGGATGGCGTGTTTTCGCTGTGAGGGCTGGAAGTGGGCGGGCTTGGTCGCTGGTGGTGCGTCTTTTGCGGCGGCCGAATCCATCTTTTGCTTCTTCTTCTTCGCGAGTGGTTTCGTCGCGGCTTGTTTTGTTTCTGCGGCTTTTGCTGCTGCCTTGCGGTGGTGTGCTGCTATTTTTCTCTCGCCCTCGCGCTTCAATTCACGGCGCGCGCGCTTCGTTTTTGTCTTGGACATGTTGGCTATATTCGAAGTTGTTCTCTGTGCTTCCGCAATTAGACGCAGGGCTCGGAGGTTTGCGGGGAACTTTTGGAAAATTATGAGCTTGGACCATCACCCATCGAGGGTTCGAAAGTGCATGTGAAAAGAGGGACGGGGGTACTTTGTGGAATCGACATTTCAATCCCATAAAGCTCTGAGGACATGATACAAACATCTGCACCACCAGACTATACATCTAGATGCGAGATGACTTCAATTGCTTCAACTACAATGTACAATAGACCTCCATGCGACTACCACAATTCGTGAGCCTGCACACCTTGAGAGTTTAATGAAACATCACAATTTCCTCTTATATCAGGTCGCGCTTGACGAACTGGTCGTACAGAGTGGCTCCGAGCTTGGCAGGAGAGCGCTCGACAGTAACACCGGCGGCCTCAAGCGCGGTGATCTTGGAGTTGGCATCACCCTTACCACCGCTGACAATGGCACCAGCGTGACCCATTCTCCTGCCTGGTGGGGCGGAAATACCAGCAATGAAGCTGACAACAGGCTTGTTGGCGGTATTGTACTCCTTCAAGAAGTCGGCAGCATCTTCCTCAGCAGAACCACCAATCTCACCAATCATGATGATACCGTCAGTCTCTTCGTCCTTGAGGAAGACGTTCAGGCAGTCAATGAAGTTGGTACCGGAGAAAGGGTCACCACCAATACCAACAACGAGGGACTGACCAAGGCCTGCTTGGGTAGTCTGGTTGACGGCTTCATAGGTAAGAGTTCCGGAACGAGAGACGATACCAACGCGGCCGCGCTTGTGGATGAATCCAGGCATGATACCAATCTTGCATTGGCCCTGGTAAAAGTCAGAAGGCTAATCCAGGTACGGATGTGGGTGGGGGACATACGGGAGCAATGATACCGGGGCAGTTAGGGCCAACCATGCGAGACTTGCTCTGGGACTTGAGCATATCTGTAATGCGCACCATGTCTACTTCCGTCAGTCACCGAAATTTCCCTAACAGACTTGACCAAGCGTACCGTGTTGGGGAATTCCCTCAGTGATACTGTCCATTGTAAGTTTCCATGTATCTCAGTTTCCATATGCACACCTACGTCACAATCAGAGGAACCTCGGCGGCGATAGCCTCCTCGATACTCGCGGCAGCGACCGGTGGGCTGCAGTGTGGTTAGGTTTCAAAGGCGACACGAGTCGTAGGCGGGTGAAGCATACGGAACGAAGATGGCAGTAGCGGTAGCTTGGGTCTCCTTCATGGCATCTGCCACATTCTTAAAGACGGGCAGTCCGAGATGCTGAGTGCCGGCCTTCTTGGGGTTTGTGCCTCCAACAACCTTTGTGCCTAACAAAGTGTCAGACCTGTCCCCCGCAGTATCAAAATGGCCTTTTGGCTAGTCGCATACCGTATTCAATTGCCTGCTGTGCGTGGAAGCTGCCTGCGTGTTAGTGTTACCCTTTACTTCAGCTTCTTCTGTTCCTACTTACGTTCCCTGCTTTCCAGTGAAACCCTGGAACAGAACCTTTGTGTCGCTGTTGATGCGAAGGTTCTTAATCGTCTCGGCATACTGCGAGGAAGCGGTCGCATACTGCCTGGTTGCGGCCTTTGATAGCGCAGAGCGCAGGGGTTGTCGGATAGACTGCATCGTGACTGATGAGTGGCCACGAGAGCAAATCTGGGGTAGTGAGAGGGTATCGCGGGTTTGATTTGGTGGTGGTTGACAGTCTGGGAGAAGCTGCGACACGCCGGGGGTTCTTCGGTGGAGCAGCTTGGCCAACCCTAAAATCTCGTGCCAGGGTCCGTCCGCGCCCGACAACATCACGAAAATAACTCGTTTGTCTACGGCCGCACAGCTGCACCGACTGGGTGCACCCACTGTCTGATTGCCAATATGCCGAGGTCTTCAATATCTGCAAGAAATGTCTGTATTTTTGACTTCATCCAAAGTCGATAGTATATTCCATCAATGACATGTCAAGTGTCCACGACCTGCGCTGTAACGCTTCAGGTATCACATCTCAAGGTGTTCAGAATCCGTGCGCGATGGCTGGATCGACGTTCTCCTGTAATCAGCTTCAAGTTGGTTAGGAAGAAAGAATCTCAGGGGACTGATCAATTTTTCAAGGCCCAGTAAAAGACTCAAATGGAAGCCTGTCCCGTCACAGTAGTCAAGAGGATTGAGCAGCGAATTTCGTGTGGCAGCCAGAATGGCTGTATTTTACATTTACTACATGTCTTGTACACGGCCGGGAATAGACCTGCATCTAGTCGTTAAGTTTTCCGTAAAATGGAATGCCAATGGCTTGAAGAAGGAGACGAGCGTCCTTGTTGCTAGTAGCATCGGTTTGGATGGTAACATGGCAACCAGGAATCATCTTGGGAGGATAGCTAGGTTGTGTTAGTATAAAATGAGTCGACAAGACAGATACAGTAAGATACTCACGCGTCATAATTGACCTCGATCTCGGGGAAGAGGGCAACTTGGTCCGGGGTAAGGCCAAAGCTCATATTGCCGTGTCCATCACCAGATGAACCGGGCACGCCCTTCCATTCCTTGATCCTCGGCAGCACCACGTCGATCAGCTTGGCCAAAAAATTGTCGGCGTCTTCGCGTTCCATGGTAGAGGTGACTGCGACATATCTGCCCTTTCGCAGTCCCCAGCCGACTACGTTGTGCCTTGCCTTGTGCGAAACTGCTCGCACATTGCTAATGGCCTGCAGCACCATGCCGGCTACATGCAAGTTTCCGCTGTTCTCTTGGGCTTCTGGCACCATGGAGTGTACTACGACCTTTGTGATTTTGGGCACATTGCGGAATGTGCGGGGTTCTTGGAGCAGGCGCAGGACTTCACCCTTGCCTCGCGGGGGCCGCAGTGGGCGGTTCTTGAAGTAGGGCGAGTCGCCAGTCCATTCGCGCAGCCGCTGCTCGGTCTTGGGGGCCCGGTAGCCTGGGGGATAGTGCTGGTATGTGAGGGTGAGCAGGTCTGAGGCGATTTTGCTCTGGTACGTTTGCTCGAGGCGCGACAGGCTGAAGGGCCCCGGCTGGAAGAGTCGCGATGCGGGGTCTGACTCTGGCGGGGGCTGGTGAGGGTGGAGTGGGCCGCGATAGTACTTGGGCGAGCGATATTGGTACCTGTGACGGGTGTGAGGATGGGCTCGTTGGTCATGCGGCGGGGACACGGTACCTGCTAGGCGGCAGCTGCTTGTTCCCCCTTCTCCGCAGCCGACTCCTTGCTACCGGGTCGAAATCCTTGACGAGATGTGCTGGCGGTGGTGGCGTCTGGAGGGAGGATGCGTCCTCGATTTCTGCGAGCGCCTGGGACGAGGCATTGCGGCCGAGGGCGGGCAAGGCGGCGCGAACAGCCGGTCTGGCCGAGTTCCCCAGGGCCACGGCGGTGCGCAGCGGCAGGTCACGGATGGCCATGACGACGTCGGGGGAACGTGTGGAGGGTGATTGTCGTCGGTGATAGCAGCAGCATGGCCCATGTCCAGTCTCCAGCGGACTTTTCCAGGCCATGCGCTATGCGCTATACGCTATACGCTAGACGACCAGGGCTGCAGGGATGGCCTACACAATGCTACCGCCAGCCAGCTAGGGCCCGCCCTGGCAGCCAATAGGGCAGCCCCACCTAGAGGCACCTGGCTACGACAACGGCCACCAGCTGCTGCGCGGCTGACAATTGCTGGTACACTCGACCATGTCTTGTGCTTCTGCTTCTTTGTCCTGCTGTGCGTGTGCTTCTTCCCGCGCCACCTCTCGTCGTGCTGCCTCGCCGTCGCCTGCGTCCCGCGGCACGGCGTCATCCCGTTCCTTGGCTGCGCCTCGTCTCTTCCTTCCTGCCATCCAGCCCGCCTGCCCCGCGACTTATCCTCCACCACCACCCTGTCAACCTCCACATTCACCACACCCCCTTCTTCTGCATGCATTCTCCCATTGCCTACCCCCTCGGCCACCATGAACGGCGTCTCGCGATTCCTCAGCCGGCGTGACAAGCACGGCGAAAAACGCGCCTCCAAACACGCCAAATCAAAAGTACGCCCGTCCTCTTTCGCTTCTACTTACTTGCTCGACTCCCCCGCCCCTGCGCCATGCTGCACCGTCCGTCTGCCGTCCCCTCCCCGGATGAGCCGCCGCCGGCGACTGTCTGCTGGCGTTCAGACACTGTACCATAAGCTTCCATTTGTATTGCCGCATTCTCTAGGCGACAGTCTTCTATTACTGCACACTTCAGCGCCAGGTCGCCCTCTTCCCACGCCCACCACCACCTTTCAAGACCCTCTTCCCCGCTCTTCTGACCATGTCTCTCTCCAGTCTCAATCTCAAGATGCCCCGCTCGATCTCTACAGAATATTCACCAATGAAGGGCCCAGGCCGCCAGCAAACGAACATGCCGAGAAAAAGGTACGTCAAGCGGCACGACTGCACGCACTCGCATTGACCATGTACAGGTCAAGATGCTGCTTACCCGACTCCACGGTTCGGGTATAACAAAAATGGCTGAAGAACAGGCCGAACACGCCCTCGCTTGGTACCCGGATGACCTCGACAAAGCCTACGACCTCTTGGTCCTTGCCAACGAATCGCTCGAGGGCGAACTGAAGGACTATAACCCCAACGTTCCCATGCTGGGCGCCATCAATCGGAATATGGTGACATGCTATTTAGATGCGCTCCTCTTTGCCATGTTTGCGCGCCTTGACAGCTTTGAAGCCATGCTGTACGACAATTTCGAGGATGAGCCCCGGAAGAAACTGGCCGCCGTCTTGAGACTTTGGGTGAACCTGTTGCGCACAGGCCAGCTCATCAGAGTCGACCTGGTATGGTATATCCGCACCACCGTCACTTTCGTAGCTAATGACCATCACAGACCAAGCATCTTCAGGATTCGCTCGCAACATGTGGCTGGGAAGATGCGGCGCAAGTGCGGCAGCAGGACGCATCCGAAGCTTTTACCTTTATCACAGGCGCGCTGGAACTGCCACTCCTTACCTTAAAGATGGACATTTATCATACTGGGCGCGAAGATAAAGAAGATGACCACAAGTTTGTCAACGAACGACTTCTGGAAGTTGCTATCCCAGAACCAGAAGAGGGTCGTATCGTTACGCTCGAGGACTGCCTAGAGACCTATTTCAACAACAGAATCGAGGTTAAGCGCTACCTGCAACGGCAAAATACGATTGCCTCCATAAGATCAAACAGGGACGAATTCACAGGCAAGGATGCTGAGAAAAACGAGTCGATACACATCGAAACTGCAGAAGTAGAGACACCAATGACTCCAATCGTCTCATCTCCCTTGTCGCTGGAGCCTACGACCACTTTGGCCCCAGTTCGACCTGAGCTAGAAGGTCGTCGCCGTGCTGATAGCATCTTCGGTAAGCGCTACTTGCGCCAGCCTCCTGAAGCCCAAATGTTCGACGAGAAGAAGCATGTCGAGGATATGCTAGACAACAGCTCTGGCGGTCGACCCCGCTCGGCTTCTCTACTTAAGAAGGAGATTCTCATGCCCGCATGGCAGTTTTTCAGTCTAATCCGTAAGTCTAGTTTCCCACCAATATATATGGTGCTAACAATCTTGGTAGCATGGTACACGGATAACGTGCCAAGGTCAGATGCGCAGGTTGCAGCACACTTCTCTGCAAAACGCCCTGTTCTTGGAATATGTCTGAAGCGATACACGATGAACTCAAATGGCACTCCGAAGCGCCTCGATACTTACATCGACATTCCACTTGACATTGGCTTGCCCCATTTCATTTCTGACGAAAGAATGAAGGAAGAGGGTCCATTGTTTGGCAATTTCAAGCTAGTGCTACAATCGGTCGTCTGCCATCGAGGTGTATCGGTGGACTCTGGTCATTACATTGCACTTGTTCGTGCCAATGCTCGTGGGAGGCCCGAAACTGCCAATTCCGAGTCTGATGAAGAAGAAGGCAAATGGCTACGGTTTGACGATCTTTCCAATCAACGAGTCACCGAGGTCGACATTGAGCAAGCTCTGCGAGAAGAGTCGCCATATCTCTTATTCTACCAAGTACAGCCTATTGATGAAGAACTGGCTTCCAGAGGTGATCCCCCAACCTACGCAGAGGCGCAGTCCGGAATCCCGTCGATAGATCCGTCCCGCGAAACGCTGGCCTCTGTGCCCTCTACCACCGCAACGGACGTGGATACTACTGGCGACTGGGAAAAGATTAGCGTGCCTGATGCGTGTACTGAACCGAATCGCACGGACGAGCCAGCCAGTCGGAACAGCACTTCCAGTAATTGGCGGAGCAGCATAACCATTGACGACGGCGAGGGGAGCCTTCGTGGACGAACCCAACCGACAACTCCAGCTGAAGAGAAGCCCGGCTTCCTATCTGTTTCCCGGCGCGGCTCACGCATATGGATGTCCGGCGCTGGCAAAAGTCGGCCGGGTAGTCCAAGTGGCGAGAATCGGTTGTCCATTACGCTGTCGCGCCTGACAGGCCGGGGTAGCACCAACAAGCTGATCACGACAGAGGCTGTCAGTACTGGCGATGAGCCTATTTTTGTAATCGACAAGGCCATAAGCCCTGAGGGCAGTCAAAAATCACCGTCTCCGGTCAAAGAGAAGAAAGAGTCTGGAATTTCGCGAAGCAAGAGCAAAAAGGAGAAGAAGGATAGGATGAGGAGTAAGAGTAGAGAGCCTGGTGCGGTCCTGGACAAAGGTAAGTCAAAGGGAAAGAATCGGCCGGATCGTGAATGCATTGTTATGTGATTGCTACAAGTTCTGGTTATTGGTTGGAAATTAGTTGCATTGGGACAGGGGGTGACTATGAGGTCGACACCGGAGTTTTTGATATTTTAGCATGGCGTTTGGGGAACAACAATGGTTCATGTGGGTTGGGTACCAAGGGTGTTAAATAGGCGTCGGTTTGCATACATATCCACAGGACTATTATAGATAAGATACCCTGAATTCAAGTAGAGCCAGAGCGCTGGCAGTCTGTCAAACGTCGACATTTTTTGCTGTACCGATGAAACCTGCTGTACCGAAGGAAATTATCGCTATACTGTTGTGAACTAGGGATGTGTTCTGAGAAGACTTTGGACGAGCCTAGAAGGGTGAAATCCAATTGAGGTTAACCCGCCGCCGGCAACCTGGCCTCTTGGGTCGCGCTAGGGTTAAGTATTCCTCGCCCACCACAAAAGTCGCCCGCTCATCCCTTCGGCTTCTCTCCCACGTTTCGCGCCACAACACCTCACCTCTCTTCCAGGACTTTTTATAATCCCCTGTCGAAGCGCTCCTCACCTACCCTCCTCGATCCATCCACCCCGACTCTCACAATGGCTATCAACCCACAAATGTATGCATCCCCGGTCTCCGAGGCTGTTGAAGACAGTTTGCTAACCCTCGCCGCAGTTCCAACCTAGTCATCATCCTGTATGCTCCGCTCTATCCTTTTCGCATCCGCAGCAGATCAGAACTCTAACACATATGCAGGGGATTTATGCAAATTTCAAAAAGGATTCCCTTTGATGACCCCAACGTACTCAACGGCGTGCGCGCACTCTACATCGTCTCCAACCTGATTATCGCGGGCATCTACCTCTACGTCCAGACGCAGATCAACAAAAAAAATGGTGCGTCGCCCCACCGTCACGAATACTTTCGATGAAAAGTAAGCAGGCTAACACACATGGCGCAGACATGACCGTCGTCAAATACGTCGAGCCCCCGCCAATGGGATCCGGCGAGGAACCCAAATTCGTCGCTACCACCGTTAAGGCGTACGATCTCGGCAAGCTGCGCGAGCTTTTCAAGGCCCAGGCCATGGGCGTCGGCATGATGTGCGTTATGCACCTTTACTTCAAATACACCAACCCGCTCCTCATCCAGTCTATCATCCCCCTCAAGGGCGCGTTCGAGGGAAACCTCGTCAAGGTTCATTTGTTTGGCCAGCCTGCGACCGGTGACCTAGCTAGGCCGTGGAAGGCTGCTGGTGGCATGATGGGTATGGGTGCTGGTGAGATTAAGACGGATAAGAAGAGCATTGAGGCTGCTGAGCGCGCTGGACGCGGTGGTGTCAAGGATGAATAGGCTGCTTGCATAATTTGGTAGGGTGCCATGTGGTGTCTAGATTATTTAGAAGTCGCTGCTGGCATCTTGGACTGCAAATTTCGGAACCCTTCGGATAGGAGCTACTGTTACTTTGTACAACACTCATGAAACTTCTCAGCCTACTTCTTATTCTTTTATCCGCCTTTTCACTATGCATATCGTGAAAGCTATCGCGGGGTATATTGAAAAAAAAGGGAAACCAAGAAGAGAGATGGTCAATGTTAGTCAACAGTGGGTTCGCCCGTGCCATTAAGTTTACTCTCTACATAAACTCTAAGCGCAAGGCCAAGCCCAAGACCAAGACTAAGAGAAAACCATACCTCGATATGAATTAAGTTTGCTCTACCCAGACTAGTAAATATCATCACGTCCAGTACACACACACACACACACACACACACACACACACACACTCTACACACACTACACACACTCTCTCTCTCTCCCATCTCCTCCCATACCAACCCATAAATGATGTAACCCATGCAACTCCGGCCTCCTTCTTATCATGTCAGCAATCGTACCCGCTCACCTCGCACTACATGTATCTCCCTCCTTCTCACATTTCATCTCGTGTTTACATATTGTACCGTGTATCCATGGAAACAACGTCAGCCAATTGCTTTTTCGGACTGGAAAATTGTTAGAGTGGCACAGAGAGAGAGAGAGATGGGGGGGATTTCAATATGTATACGATAGGAGTAGAGATGAGTTACCGAGGTCGCGGTATTGGGTATGCAAGCTACAAAGAATACCAAAGGTACCGTATAGTCTATGTTGAGGTGTTGTGAAGCATCAAGGGTAAGAAGGCATACATAGTGGCTGATAGAAATGGTAATGGTAATGGTAAAAAAAAATTCTAATATTCTAATTCGTCTCTAGTGAATGGTAAATTTGGTATTTGCAACAATAAAAAAAAATATGTACATGCTGGCTCCCAAATAGGGAGTTATCTGCATGAATGTCAAGTTTAGCTGAATGCTCAGTCCTCCTGTAGCCGAGCTTGCTACAATTACAACTGTCTTACTGTAGAAAATTGTGGTGCGGTTTCTTCCTTAAAAAAGCATGCTGAGTGCTATTTTGGAGATACTGAAAGTGGTACTAGTCTTCTCGACGTTCTTCTGTCCACGATGGGCTAGACTCCCTATAGCCAAACCTGTTCTGGCAACATTGAATACGGCCTTGGAACCGAAGAGTGGACATCAGGTGTTATGATCTCGTATTCTGTTCCACTCGTTCACTTTCTTCCCGCTGGTATGGCGTTGTGTCCATGGTTATATGGTCTGATTCTGTAGCATGGAGTTTGGAAATGTGTAATATAGAACGGCCGGCCAACTGGGACGGTATTCCAATTCGTTATACTGTTGAGCGTAGGACTCTCGAAAAGACCACCGCCAATAGGAGCTTAGCGGAGCCTTAATCTGGAATACGGTCTGCCAAGCTCATGATGCTTGCTCTTGCATACAGTCGGAAAGGCAGAGAAAAAAAGATAGCATGTCATTCGCTAACATAGCTCAGACTCTTGCTGTCCATTGGGTAAAATAGCCGTCTTGCATTGGCATTGCAACAGGCTCGTTCTCGTAGTTGAAAGGGTCACCCCAGAAACCCTGCTTTGGTCAGTAATCATGTCCTTCTCTAACGCACTACATTATGAAACTTACAAAATCGAATTCGGGGATGACGTTGGTAGATGGTTGCATATCTCCAACGATGTTGTTAATGTTGTTTATATTGATGTCGTCCCAGACTGGGGCGCGATTTTGGAAATTTGATGTCGAATCCATCATGTCAGGTTGAGGTTGTACTGGTGGCGGCTGGGGGAGTGGTTGAGACTGTGGTAGTAGTGTCGGTTGATTGAACGTCATGGAACTGGGTTGATAAGCATAAGCAGGTATTTCCGCTATTGCTTGGTATGGTCCTGTGTTGCTGGTTGGCATAGGACCCAGTGGAAGCGTAGGCATAGTTGCAGATAAGGGTGTAGATGTAGACGTAGACGTCGATGTGGATGTAGACGTGGGGAGAGGCATAATCGCAGACACAGGTGCGGGCTGGCCCATGTACGAATTCAATGGTTGAGTTTGGGCCCTGGGCGAAAGGTTGTGCTCGGCCACGGCTTTGTCAATCATGTTCTTGACAGCTTGCCATGCCTTAGCGTTGTTGTTTGCTCGAAGAATGCGCGACATTTGCAGCGCTCGTAGGGCTCGTTGCCGGTCTGGCGCATCGAACAGGGGGTTGCGTAGCTCGGATAAAATATGCATGATAGCTTGGAACGAAGCAATGGCGCCTTGATTTGTTAGCTTTGAAAATACGAGAAGTGGGTCGGTATACCAATGTGCCACTGAAAGCGAGCGGCGTCAACATCCGCAGCTGCTCCGTTGATTGTCTCCACGCAGTTGACAGATTTTTCGAATATTCTAAATCGTTAGTCTCTGCTAGCTCTAAACAAGTCGTTTTCGACTGGAAATACGTACGATCTGCGAATGTCATCGGAGAAGACGTCATCACGGTACGCACGCGGCATACGGAGCCAGAAAAATAAGTAAGCGCGCCATTCGAGTAGCGAAGCCAGTCCCAAGGTCAATCGTTCCATTGGTATTTCCGGGTTAAGAAATTGCAAGTACTTCCGATGGGTCTCTTCGTGTACTTCATCGAGCATGACTTTGATCTGATCATAAAGATCCCGCAGCTCCTGTGCGGGGTCTGGCCGAGAGGTTCCGTGAAGCCCAGAATCTAGCATTCGCCGCTCTAAACGATACGTGCTTTGGACTATGCGCCTCAGTGCTCGCATACCGTTGAATCGGACCAGCTGAAACGTCATTGATGTGAACTTTTGCTCATTGTATGGAGCTTGGCCTGGACTCGCTCCATCGACAAGTTCTTCATCATCGATATTCCGGGGGAAAAGCGTTGTGTAAAAGTCTTCAGTGATGCTTGGCTCTTGACCCTTGCATTCAGCTGCACGAAATTCCAGATGTCCAAGCTGATGCCACATGCGGCGGCGTTGTTCAATAGTGAGGGCGTCCATTGATCCTGTTGGAAACAATGATGGATCTCGGTGTAATCCCTGATTCAGAGCGATACGAAAAGCTATGCCAATCAAGACCCACGCTTTTCCTACTTCTCATGTCAGCTTAGTATATTGATGAATGCTTTATAAGCCTACCCATGTCTTCTTCTCTTGTGATGCACGTCAGCCATAGTACAAAGCCCTGGAATATTTCAAGATCGGATGTTGTTAGGTAATTTTCTCTTGCGAGGGAGATTTCGACGCCCAGCTGAAATCGGTCCAGAAGAGCTTCCTTGGTGTCGCCAAATTTGGTCTGGACAATTTTAGGAGGCAATGAATTGACGGCAGAGAAGTAGATGGCGTAGGCAATAGGATGTGCTTCACGGTTATATGTGAAAAATTTGCGCATCACTGTCGGTCTATGCGTGATCCTCACCATAGGGTCTACATTGGCGAAATAGACGTCCAAGAGGATATCGCGGTGTTCTTGGGTGCTAGGAAGTAAGTTTTCAAGGTTGGAGCCTGCGCTTGCGCGGCCCAGTGAGAGTAGATCGACTAAACTGCTTTGTGGAACTTCTTTTCTCTCCTCATCCGTCTTATCGCCTAGCAAAGCCTTGATATCTTGAATCTAATAAGGGTCAGCGCATACTTGCTTGATATGAAGGGCGATTACAGAAAGACAAAAATGGCGACGTCTTACTTACCTCGTCAGCAAGCAATGCAAAGTGCAGAGATGAGACAAACTGGGATTGTCCACCATTCAGCAAAAGGGTCCCGTCGCCATTGTCAGATGTAATACCGGCTCCTTGGGAAGTCTGACTGCTGGATGACGGGGTCGAGGCGTCCATCTCTTTTCTCTCAAAGTCGGCGCTGGAGCGCAGAGACGATACCGAGTTAGTCCCCTGTCCAGCGACCGCCTTTTCCAGAAGATACTCAAGTCGATCCAGCCGGGCTTGAACATCATTACTTCTTCCACCTTTTGCGCCGGTCGCCAGGGTAGATTTCGATATCCTTCCACTAGCAGTGGGTGCCTGAACCTGATCTGTCCAGGTGCAAGCATGGTTGCCTCGAGTACAAGAGCCACAGACAGGATGGACATGGTCGCATTTGACTTTCCTTCGTCGACATGTTAAACAGGATGAAATCACTCGTGGGCGGCCTCCGGTTTGTTTGCCCGTCGAGCCTGGTGAATGGCCTAATGCGCCGCCCTGGATATCGGCCATGACCGTACAAGAATGAAGGATGGTCCTTTACGCAACGCCCAAAGTTTTCAGAGGCGTGGGTCGGTGGACGGGGAAGAAATAGCCCCGCTGCACCGGATGTCGAGCATGCACCAACGCCCCCACTCGTGTGTGGATCTGACCAATCTGAGGATTAGCGCGGATCATTGAGGCTCCATAGGCTCCATCATCGGCTCGGGGCCCAAGTAGAAACTAGAGCAACATTTTATCCCTCGGCATGTGCCTCAAAGTAGAAAACCCTGAATGCCCTGCATGTCACTTGGACACCCCTGAGACCTGATCGCTGTTTTGAATCCGTCAAGCTCGTACTACGGCCCATGTTGTTCATATAACGATAGCCAATGGCCGCCAAGGCAGCACTCCAGCATGAACTTTGCTGAAGCATAAAACATGACTGCCACGTATCTCGCCATTTCTTAAGTCTCCGGGAGATTTCCATGTGTAAAGTATGGTGTTCACAAAAGCAGACCTGATGATCTCATCCAGCAGGGTTGTAATCACCTTTGTGTATGTATATATATGTCTATCAACTAGCCTTACAGTCACATGCTGCGTCATCGCTGACTATCCCGACCTCCCGACGGATAGTCTAAATTTAAGATACAACGTGCTTATGGTGCTAAGTTCTAGACTAGCATCTCCCCGCTCAAAAACGGACATCCTGCCTTTCGTCCGCAGAAAAGCTGTGCATGAGCTGGCACAAAACCACCTCGCACATTTCTGCAAAGTCAGCGATGCCTAAGTGCAGCTTACTGTATCCGTGCCAAGGCTTAGCTTATTAAGCTAAGTCAGCTGCGCTGACACTCGCCGCAGGCGAGTGCCGACGCTCAATACGATATTACCATCAAT
>NW_006911529.1:0-28335 GCF_000523455.1 Bipolaris oryzae ATCC 44560 | reverse complement strand
GGGGGGGGTTGCTATGGATAGTAGGTAGGTACGTTGGAAAGGCTAATCTGAGCATGGGTTCAATGTTGTGACAGATATGTACACTCTATCTGCCTTACCTGGATAATTGAGCAGGTAACACCCTTCGCATGTTGCGACTATTCATCATCTCGCTCACACATACACCAACTTCTCCGATCCATTCATTCCATCTCCCACCACACACTCATACTACACTTCCACAAACTTCCCCACAACCTCCGCAAACCTCGCCGCGTCCTCCACCCCCACCCACCCATCTCCCTCTTCTCTCCCCTCCGCAAAAGCAAACAAACACCCCATAACATCCCTCGCCAAAACCGGCACCTCCATCTGCTCCCTCGTCCAGTCACACGCCACATCTCTTACTTCCCCACTTGCAAACTCATGCACCTGAATCTTCACAGGCGCATCGTTGTCCGAGAACTGCAAGAACGGACTGCTTGGAGACACGAGTTTGATTTCGCCCTTTTCGCAATTGATGGTCCAGGTGAGTGCGGGGTCGCCAGGAAAGGCTGGGCCGTTGCGGAAAAGGAAGGCGAGTGTTGCGTTTGGGGCAGTTTGGGCGGAGGGGGCCAGAGTGGCGTGGAGGGAGAGGAGGTCCGGCACGTTGGAGGTAACGTGACGTGTTACTTCTTTTGTTTTTGCGTCGGGAATGCCGAGGGTTGGGCGTTGGATTTGGGATTTGAAGTGGATGCTTGTGGAGGAGAGAGGGCCGAGGGCTGAGAGGATGGAGTCGAGGACTGGGGTTGTGTTAGATGGGGTTGTTTGAGAGAGGGTTTAGAGTTGGATAAACATACGGTGGCCCACGCCGATAATGATGCCGTTTCCACCGACTTCTTTGTCGGTGAAGTAGAGTAGACCTGGGGGCATCATGTCTCTGTAAGGAACTCCGCCGAAGGCCTGGACGTTTGAACTTAGGATTTTTCCCAGTTCGCCTTTGCCTCCATCTAGTAGTTCTCGGAGTTTGATGA
The DNA here is from genome assembly GCF_000523455.1 of Bipolaris oryzae ATCC 44560. Lineage (NCBI taxonomy): Eukaryota > Fungi > Ascomycota > Dothideomycetes > Pleosporales > Pleosporaceae > Bipolaris > Bipolaris oryzae. Next base: position 27,343 of record NW_006911529.1, on the reverse strand, counting down.
TGGCTGGATTCCATCGTCTTTGTAGACCCACTGCCACTCTAGATCCGCTTTGTCGTGCTGTCTCGACTATTTCTTGGATGTCGTCTTTGTTCGAGGCGATTGGCCACTCGACATAGACATCTTTGCCTGCTTTGATACTTGGCATGATGACCTCGTGGTGCTTGTCAACTCTCGTGTTACATATCACAAGATCGATATCTGGGTCTGCTGCTAGGTCCTCTGGGCTACCGTAAGCCTTGGTAGTGGCAGGGAATTCGTATTCCTGTATCGCCGCTTTTGCAGCACCAACACTGCTGTTTAGTAATCCAGTGATGGTGATTTTTGAACGGCCAGCAGGTGTCTTGAGAACGGGAAGATGGGCGTTAGCAGCCCATGACGTGGTGCCAGAGGAGGAAAGCCCAATGAGGGCTGTGCGTACGGGTAGTAATTTGGATGTCATTTTGTTGCTGTGAGACACTTTTGGATTTAATGATGCATCAGCCAGTGACTTGTACCGCTGGTTTATGTTGTGTGTACTATGTAGACTGTACGGTCATGGCATGCGTAACTTCGTAGCATTTGTAATACAAATGTATTAGTAAGATGGCGCCTGAGTTGCTTAGGATTGGACGAAAACATTGGTTAGCAGAACTTGGCAATGTTGCGAATGGCACATATTTCGTAGTATGCCAAGCAGCATCAGATTACTACTACTGATCATCTGTAGATAGTCATACATGCCAATATGAAAGATGATTTGGACCCCCAGCTAAGAGACGACCAGTTTTGGGTTTGTTGGGAAAGGGTTCTCCCGGGCATGCACGAAGAGGTAGAGAGAGCCAGTCAGAAGAACAAAAAAACCCTTCGTAACGCGTAGTTGGGACCTATTTGCTTGAGAGGAAGAAGTTGTAGAGACTAAAAATGTGCATACTGAGGGCTTACTAACACAGTGACAAGGTTACTAGGTTGCGCTAATGCAGCAAAGCGATGCTTTGCTTACAAATTCAGCGGATATTGGTATCCGTATTCCTATAACAATACAGGTCCCGTGATGCGAGCTGAATGTTAGGACGTCATTTTCATGTGATTGCTGAGTCCATGCTTTCCGGCTATGGTTGCAGGACGTCTTTCGACAGCATAAAATGGGGAGACAAGATGTGATTTGTAGTGACATGCTTCCGGAAATCCCAACCCATTACTACGACTCGAGTCTCCTCAATTCACATAAGCGTTATCTCGCGGCTCAACCACGCTCAGACCAAGTCTTCGGGACAAGGCGACCGAAGCGGATGATGAAGGCGTTTCGGGTCCGAGATCAGACAGAAAAAGACAATGACAGCCATATGCTTTACGAAAACCACGTGGCAAGCATATACGCTTTGACAAGTCATTCACTGGAGTACCGTGACGCGAGTGTTTGCTAGAAGCACAGGGGCACAACGTACGCTTCGGAAAGCACTCGGCTTCCGAGTTCCGACTCGTTTAGGCTCGAGGCTACAGTAGCACCGAGCGGCTTGTCAGGGATCATCGCTGCTGAATTTTGAGCCCTGCATGCACTTCTGGTAAGGCTGAGGTTTTGACAGGAGGCGCATCACTTAGTAAAGTTGTAATGGCAAGAGGGCACAACGGCAGAGATTGCTTGTCGATGGGTCTTGTTCATTGTAGTAGAGAGGAAAGATGTTTTGCTCCAGATGTGTATAGCTGGTGTGGACCAGAAGATTCGACCGTTCTAAGCCTAACTGCCAGTACGTATATGTGCCTGAATATATCAATTTGCCGTTGCAGCTGGGGATAAATACGGATGTCTTGGCAGGTCGAACCATAGCGGCGGCAACGGTTAGGAATAAGGCAGGTCTATACCATGCCCTGGTCGTGATGTTTGGAGTGGCAGCGGCACTGGTGAAGACCGACACGACGACTGCTAACAATCTTCTGGTATGGTTGAGACATCGGGTGATGAACTTTGCCGAGACTTGACCTTCGCACTGGCAATATGCTTCCAAATACCGTCTGATCAACGTCGAGAAGGAGCATACGACCGGGATGCAAGGAGTACGGGCTAGTCCAAATGGGGCTTAGCTAGTGCGGGGCACGTCCGTGGCGTGTGGGACCGAGGTATGTCTGCCGCGTGCTTGTGAGACGTCGCCCACGCCAGCCTTCTTCAGCAGCTTATAGTCGGCCGATGGTTCCATTTTATCCTGTCTTGGACTTCCCCCTTCTTTTTCCATTCCAATTCATTCCCCGACACAATGGCTGAACTACCCCCCTTCGAACACACACCCATCGACGACATTGCCCCCACATGCGCAAAGGTGCGGGCCAGCTTCCTCTCCCACAAGACCAGGCCCCTCGAGTTCCGCATTCAGCAGCTGCGCAAGCTCTACTGGGGCTTCAAGGACAATGCCGAACTCATCAAAGAAGCCTGCAAGCGCGATCTCGGCAAGCCCGAGTTTGAGACATATCTAACTGAGATCTCATGGTGCATGAACGACTGCATCTGGATGGCTGATAGGGTCCGCCAGTTCGCGAAGGACGAGCCCGCGCCCGACATTTCTTGGACCAACAAGCCACTCCGCCCGCGCATAAAGAAGGACCCCCTGGGCGCTGCTCTGATCATTGGGTATGCTTCCCAATTCCATTGCCATGTCAAGGAGCGATGCTGACAAGAACAGAGCGTACAACTTCCCTATCCAACTTACCCTAGGCCCCCTCATTGGTGCCATTGCAGCCGGATGTACCGCCGTCGTCAAGCCCTCGGAATCGTCACCTAACGCCGCTGTTGTCATTCAAAAGATTCTGCGCGAATCACTTGATCCCGAGTGCTACACGTGTATTCAGGGCGCTGTCCCCGAAACCACTGCCCTCCTCGATCAAAAGTGGGACAAGATCTTCTACACGGGTGGCGAGGTTGTCGCCAAGATCATCGCAAAGAAGGCGGCTGAGACGCTTACACCGCTGACGCTCGAGTTGGGCGGCAGAAACCCTGCCATTGTCACAAAGCACGCGGATCCCAAGCTAGCAGCGAGGCGACTGTTGTGGGCCAAGACGTTGAACGCTGGTCAAGTCTGTCTCAGCCACAATTGCACTTTTGTTGATCGCGAAATCCTGCCCGCCTTTATTGAGGAGATGAGGAAGCAACTACAAGATTTCTACCCACAAGGCCCCCGCAAGTCCCCCGATTACGGACGCATCGTCAATCTGCGTCAATTCCAACGTATCAAGAAGATGGTTGACGACAGCAACGGCAAGATTGTCCTTGGTGGTACCATGGACGAGTCTGACCTCTTCATCGAGCCCACTGTTGTTCAAATCAACGACGTGAACGATAGCATGGTCACTTCGGAATCGTTTGGCCCACTCCTGCCCATACTCCCTGTTGACAACCTCGATGAAGCCATCAGGATCGCAAACGAACTCCACGACACACCCCTTGGCACTTATGCCTTTGGCACAAAGGCCGAGATGGAGAAGATCATCAGCCAAACGCGGAGCGGCGGTGCTTCTCTGAACGACGGCTTCTTCCACGGCTCCATCCCTACCCTGCCATTCGGTGGTGTTGGAACAAGTGGCACAGGCGCATACAGGGGCAAAGCTAGTTTCGATACCTTTACTCACCGCAGGAGTGTGACTACAACACCTGCATGGATTGAGGGCCTCATGGCTGTCAGATACCCACCTTACACGCCCCAAAAACAGAAGCAATTACAGGGCATGAACGACATAAAGCCAAACTTTGATCGCGAGGGAAACCCTCTTGGATGGGGCACTTGGTTCTTGAGCTTGCTGGGTGTGAAGAGCCTGGCTGCCGTTGTTGGTGAGTAAATCGTGTCTTTGCGATGGTGGTTTTCGGTACATCCTGACATCAATCAGCGGCCGTTGCTCTCAGGCTATATATGCAGCGAAGGTCCAAGCTGTAAATGCTGACCATCTAGCGCGGTAGAGTAGGGAGGAAAAGGATGTATAAATTCTGCGTGGGGGAAGTCTTTGAAACAAAACTGAAAATATCTCCGAGAGAATTTCCGGTCATCATTTCTTGTTTAATCATTCAGGATACACGATTGTTCGTTTGATGCCAGTATCATGGTCACCCATCACGTTCCCCGTCCCGGCACTTTCCTTTTCAACATGTACACAATACCAAAATGTTCAATTATATATTGTTAGTCACTACTATTTTCCTTGTGTAATAAGTCTCACTATCACACCTTTCAATCTACAAAGATGCCAGAGTCTCACTTATACTTCTATCCCCCTAGTCCAAGACATTTCTCACCTTCCAAATCATATCTCAATCGTGCCTCCAGACATGCGCAACAGCAAACGCATAGTCTTATCAATTTTTCTTCTTCTGAAAATCTCAAACCACCACTTTATCACAACCAAGATAAAAACCCCAGAGCTATGCGATATACATCCTCCTACATCTCCTCACTCCCTCACTCCCTCCGTAAGCCTTAGTCACTAACACAGATCCCGACACGGTAACTATGCAAACGCCCCCTTCCTCCCGAGACTCCTACCGCAATCCCGATTACCATGTACCCATCTCCGCCCTACACATACCTCGCAACCCTTATTCCTACTCACACTACTCACAACACTCCCGCCACTTCAATCCCGACCTCCCGTACCCATCACCACCATTGCACAACCCCAGCCCCAGCAGAACCAACTCCAAATATTCCACCACTCATTCCCGCAACAATGCAGCTAAAGTCAAGAACCCAGCAGCACAGTGCGCCCACGAAGAAATGCTCCACGACTTCCTGCAACCCAGCGAGCAGTATTCTAGCTTAAAGGAAAGAAGAAGAGTAGAGCGCTTGCATCCCAGCGATCGATGTCCTAGGTGTAAGGGAAGAATGGAGGAGGGTAAGAAGGAGGAAGTGGAAAGAATGGGAAGTCTGGCTGAGAAACTTGTAGTTCGAGTTTTCAAGATATACATGGATACTTTTGTTGGTAGGGGGAAGAGAGATGAGATTGTTGTAGTGAAGGGTAGGGTTGTGAGACGGGGGAGGAAATGTTGGCATTGTAGGGAAGTAAGGGAGTTAAAAGACGGATGAAGAGAAAGAAAGAGAGAGAGAGTATGTGTATTCACTTTGATGTAGAGATTTCTGCAAGCAAAAACGTCATTTATTGGTGCGCGTAAAGTGAATGCATGACATATTTCGATATGCAACGTCAAATGTGCCAAAATCTCCTTGAAGCAAGAGTAGGCCAAGAGCAGAAAAAAAAAGATACGATACATGATATGCCGTACAAAAAAATGCCAGTCATGCCGTTACTCAGAAAAGAAAAAGAGTAACACCAAGGTGTACGTTGAACGAAAAAATGATGCAGAAGAGAGTAAAACAAAACAAACATGCAAAGCGGGCAAAGCCAAACAAAATGCAAGGGGTATCCTCCGTCAAAATAAGCGATAGAAAGAAAAAAATCATCAACGTCGTAAATCCAGTCCTGCCACATGAAGAAGAAGGAAAACCTCAAGCGAAGGGCGAGGTTATGAGAAAAGAGCAGCCGCAAAGCCGCTAAGCGAGTGTTAAGACATAGTTGGAAAAGGAAAAAAACAAGTCAAAACTCCAGTGAGGAGTTGACAGAGCAGGACCGTGAGCGAGTGTTAAGAAGACACAATGAGAAGTGTAAAAGAACAAGAAAGAAATGAAAAGCAAACCCGACCAAGAACAATGCGCATCGTACGTAATCAAGCCAAGAAAAAAAATGTCAGAAATGACTAAAGCATGCCGAAAAATCGAAGCGAAAGACAAAGAAGCGAATGTATGTGAAACGAAGAAAAGAGAAGACTGAGGAGAGCTTCGGGGATTCAAACACCCCATCCACCCCATCCACTCTTCAAAATACGCTCAAGCGATCCGGTAACGCCATCAAGCAGCTCACCAAGCTTCGCCGTCGAGTCCCAGGCACAGGCAGCAGCAGCACCACTGCCCAAGTCATCGACAGGAACGCCGCGAAGTCGCAACTTGACCCAGAGCAAAAGACTGACGCAGCCTGTTTGCTGGCGCGAGACATCCTTTGCAGACATGGCACTTGGCGAGACAAACAGCGCGTTGTTGAGAAAGGAAATCGTATTGATAGTGATCTGCGCGTGCGATAGCACAGGGTTTTCGGGTGTGGCTTCGAAAATGGGGGAGTGGGGAGCGGCCATGGGAGAAGGGAGAAGGGCGCTCTGTTGGGCTGTCGTTCCCGGTTGAGCAAGGGACTGTGTGGTGGTTGAGTTTTCTGAGGATAGTCGTCTCATGCGAGTAGTGGCTGCGACAGTGACGACCCATAAGACCAGGGCGGCGAAGAAGATGCCCATGTCTGTGCCCATTTCTGGTACGACGCCGAGGCGTTGTTCCTGCAGCGCGTGCTGCAGAATCTCGACTGAGATGCGCAAAGCTTCTTTGACTGGCACGCCTTCTGATGCTGGGGTAGACCAAACCTGGGCCACCCATGTCCGAAGACTGGTTTTTAGTGCAGTGAAGAGCTGGGGTGTCTCGACCTTTTCCGAAAGAATCCACGATTCTCCAGAGACGGCGAGGAGAGCGCGGAGAGGTGTCACCTGGACAAGTTTGGAAGTGGCCAGCACTCGCATAGTGACGGGCGTTGTGGCGAGAAGATGCTCAATGCTTGATACTGTCGGCGATGATATGTAGGAAGATGAGTTTTCAGGACACTTGTAGTGAGCCGCAAGCAAAACGGCCGACTGGAAAGTGTCGAAAGAGACAGAAGCTGACTCTGGTGTTACTTCATATACGTATGCAGGCGAGTATGAGTGTTGCCGAATTGCTTCGGCCCACGATATCAGATCAGTGGCGTCGAATGACGAGACATGCCGAGGAAAGGGTAGGTCAAAGGCGGTGTCTTGTACGAGGGAAGGAAGAGGCTTGCGAGCAAGCAGTAGCGATTGTTGCGACTCGAGAATGTAGCAAGACAAAAGCAAATGTTGCCAGGATACTAGCTCGATCCATTGTTGCCAGCAAGCCGAAGTTGGCTCTACAGCTTGGTCAAGAGACGACACGATGTCGCTTAAAAGTCGAGCATTGCGTCTGGAGTCTTCGGCAGCCTGTCTGTGTTAGCCTCTTCTGACATATATATATATCAACACTGAACCTACCTTGTGATACACTTTGCCGAATCGCGGGGACAAGACGTTGCCAGTTCGACGAGCACGGTACTGAGAGAGGACCTCGAGAAGAAATATTGCCTGAAAATCGCAAAGTCGGTCGGACTCCGTCATTGTTTCTCGGTCCCTCTGCCGATGATTAGTCCATGGTCACAATGCCATGCAATTAATCTACCACTTCGAGCAGTTTAATGCACCGGTCGTGAAGGTCTCGGGACTGCTTCTTGACGTTCGTATCGTGTGAGTACTGACCCCCAATGGCAGCCATGGCGGCATGCAGCATTGGTGATGAGTTCACAGAGGTAGATCGATGGACGACGGGGAAAGTGGGATGAAAGAGCCTCCAGTAACAGTCAAGACATTGCTCAAACGGATAGGTGTTGTCGATCGAAGCCATACCGTATTGTTGTTCTCCAAAGAGAATCACTCTCTCCTCTTCATCTCTCTGCATCATGCTCTTAGGCCCAAAATGCCCATATTCGGACATTGCATCGAAGCTGGAAGTGATTGACATGCTAGTCATTGGACAAGAAGTGTGCATGTAAGCAAGACCTGGAGCAGTATGCCCCTTGTCTGAAGAAGGCCAGGTGAAGGCCATGGTTGATGTCGTAGAAGCAGGGGAGCGTGACGCAAAGGTCCATCCGGGCTGATCAATGCATGATGCGTTCGAAGGAGTGCGTGTTCGGTGGTAAGGCGTGTAGACGGGGTAGTCTGTTGGTGCGATTGGTGATACATAACCGCTGGTAGAAGAAGAGTACCCCAGAGGGCTGTATGGTTCGGGCCACAGACCTGGAACGCCAGGTTCGACCGATACCATAGCCGGTGCAGGTTGGCGGTTATAATGGAAAGATCGATGATGTTTAGATTGACTTGAAAGGCATCAGCATCTGCTCTCATGAACGGTGGTGAAAATAATTGAAAAGATGGGAAACGTGCTGTAGATGTACAATGAAACTCACTTGGGGCTGAAAACAGACTGTGGAGAAGAACGAGGAACATGACTGAAACTTGAAGAAAAAGCCTGAGGCGTTCGAGGAGTACGAAACTGAGCGTAATTATACCTTGGGGGTGGCGCCGACTCATGCATAGGAGAGGCGGGCGGATAATATGGATGGTTTGGCAGAGCATGTGTAGCGCTCAGGATGGGCTCGGGAGCAGGGGTGGAGATGGGCAATGGGACTGGTGACTCGTCGATGCTTGGTCGACGGGAGTCATTTCCCATCTCATTGCTGTTAAATACGTCAGTGCCGAACTGTTAAAAGCCACGTCGATCCTACGTACTGCCGCTCCTGGTGTCGAACAAGAAGATCCATGCGATGGAATACCTTGCCACATCCAGCGACGTCACAGATTAGTGCATCGTCTGGTGTGTGGTTCTTCATGTGCCGTCTACATGAAAAGTCAATATAGTTTCGCTTAGCAGTGAGTTTGGGCTGACCTTAGATGCTCCGCGCGTGTGTAAGACTAGTGGTAGTTAGCAAAAGAACAATTTTGTGAAGCGTTTCTGTTTGACTGGATATGGTGGGGCGTAATATGATACCGATATGGTATAATCAGGGTGCCAGTTTGTGGCTGCAGGACGAAGAATCTCAACTCACCTTTCCACAGGTATCGCACTTGTGCACCTTCAAGCCTTTCTTTGCTTTGCTGATGCGACCAGTCTTGGTGTAGTGAACGGGCGACATGTGGGAAGCCATATCTGTAGGACTCGCGGTCGATGGTTGCTCAGAATGTGAGGAGCCGATGTGGGGGGCAGAAGGCTCTTGTTGGATATCGCCAGGGCGATGACGAGGGCTAGTCTTCCTCGACTTCTTGGAGTGGTTATACGTTGGTGACGATTTGCAATGGTCGATGTGAAGGGATGTTGGTGAGGGAGTGGTGCTGCCTTGCAGATGTTGTAGCTGGTTGGTAGTTGGATCCAATGGGCGGCCTCCGGTCTCGCTGGGTTCAGACATGTTTGACGGAGGTGGCGACGAGCGGTATATATCCAAGGCGGGAGTGATGGGGCTAACAGGTATGGGAGGCTCAAGTGGGGGTGTAGGCAAAGCGAGCCAAAAGACCCAAATGTGGTTGTGCGGGAGACGGCTATGGGCTAGTAGTCATGTCCTGGGCGTGTCGGCCTAGTTCCCCCAGGACAATGATAGGCACTCGGAAGTATGAGGGTTGAATTAAGAAACACTTGCCAGGGGTGGTAATTTAACGTGGTGTGTACAAGGCCTGAATGGGACAGATGGCCGTTCCAAATCAAGGCATTTGTGACAATTGTGGTGAAGGAAAGGCTGCGCCCGGATGTGTTTATGGAGAAGACTGTAAATATCTGCGGGCTGTGCCTGAGCCAACCCCGAACGAGGAGCCTACTCGAGGCAGGGGTTCTGGGAGAGCGATGGACAGATAGACGCTGCAAGCACGCATGCACAACAGGTAGGTATGAGGCTTGACAGGGGATCCACCAGAGGTAGTGCATTGGCCAGGCCTGTAGCAAAACCATGCGCCTGAGCCCGCGGGCATGGCTGCGGGCTTGCCATCGAACGGTTCCGTCACGAACATTGGGCAAGAGAGCGTCCACGCGCCATAATTGGGACATGACTGGGGGATGGTGGGTGGTGGTGGCCAGGCTACGGACCGTTCCCGCCTCGGTCTTTGCATCGGTTCCTCAGAGGAGTGTGGCTTGAGAGCCCATGGAGGACCCGAAAATAGAGACTCGCGTGGAGCGTGACGGGTGTGCTCAGCCCATGCTCCTGCAACGGTGCACCGTCCTGCTGCCGCTTACACGCAGAGGCGAGGAGAGAGTACAAGATGGCATAATGACGACGACGATGACAAACCCAAGTTCCTTACAGAGAAGACTATGGAACAGTGGCGGTAGTAGGTGCCGTGAAGGCGGACGCACGACTTGTCGCGGGATTGCGATAATCGCCCCTGCAGTGGGCAAGATACATATGCCCGAAAGTTTCGCACGACGATGCGTGGCCATTGGTAGAGGTGGGGACTGTCAGGTGCGTGAGCGGCATATGTGTAGTGTAGCCTCACGTGTAGGTAGCCTCGTTGCCAGGGCCCCATCCCGCCATGCAGCATCCATCACCATACACACACACACACAACAATGTACGCGGCAGAACCACGGCCATGTCTCTCATTACAAGCCGCTTGGCCGAATAGCAGGCCACAACGGGACTCGAGGTAAAACTCTGCACCACATATTCCCTGGGGGCGTGCTGTCGAGTCGAGTGTGCTTCAAGCGACCATTCGTCAATGAGCAAATAGCCAGAGCATAAGCACGGTAAGCAGTCCCTCCGTGTGCACACACAAGGAGCGGCTTCAAAGGGTCCCCGGTCCCTGGCCCTCGCCCAATCTCCACACAGGTAGGGCGTCCAGGGCGGGAGGCCTGACCTAGTTTTAGCGTGTCGGTGCAGGCAAAAAGCTTGGTCGTTGTGTTCCCAAGCTTTTCAGCCTTTTAGGGTGGGTCAAAAGGCAAATGAAAGCAGACGGCGGGCGTACGCTTTTGCACTGATCTGCACGGCTTTGGCCAAAGGTGTAGAGGACGTGGACTTTTGATGAGGGTCGACGCGCTTTTGCTCGGCATACAAGGACGAACTGCACGACGCACGTCACAGGCTTCACCGGTTTCCATGGTTCAAGCTCCTGCATCTACACGCATCGGGGATGCTGCGCGTGTGAGGGGAGCTCGATGGACATGGGTTTTTTTGGTTGCACATGGGAACTTCGCACCTTGTTGCAATATTCGGGCACTTTGCGAGCCTGATTGTCGGGCCAGGGCCGTTGCTGGTTTCATGATGGGCTGAGCTCCTTCGTAACCGAGACGATGGGAAGGTTGCGATGATCCCCGTCAGCAAGGCGGAAGTATGGACATGGGCAAGCGAGCTGTGTGACCCGTGGAGTAGGTCAAGATGACCAGGACCTGTTAGCTGGAAAGCCGGCGCGTAAATTAGGATGCCAGTTGCATTCTACTCTAATGGACCATGCCACGATGGCGACTTGGCCGCACCCTAAAAAAAATAGGCAACGGGCAGGCGGCGGCTCTCGCGATTCGAAGAGACAGAAACACGTCGGTCGGTTAGGGCATATTAGTAGCGGAAACCATGGCATTTGCTGTTTACGCTCAAGCGTAGTTGACAGCGACGAATCCTTGGAGGAAAAACTCATGGCGGACGAGGCTGGCGGAAAGGATCGCCTGTGCGGGCCACGCCAAACGTCTTGAGCAACTCCCCCCGCATGGCTGGCCATGTTTGTGTGCCGGCATAACCAGCAAAGGGCGATTGAGAACCAAAAGGGTATCACGGCGACGCATAGATGAGACGGGCATGCAGCCATGCCTCGCGCTCTTGGAGGCCGAAGCCACATGCAGAGGTGGGCTGCACGTGTGTGCGAAGCTGGACAGGACCCGTCTCTTGGGTAGCATTCGGTTGACGCACGCATCTGAGATGGATAACGCCCCCTGCACGAGAATGGGTCCACTAAGGAGTTATCTGGCATGCCCTGGAGCCCCGAAGCCGTGACAGGCGTGAGGCCAGACATTATGTGCAAAGCTATGTACCTTGACCGACAGATAACTGTGCACTCTGAGACTTGGCCAATCCATGAGTTCGCGCTTGTGGCCAGTGTGGAAGCGATAGCCGTTTGCCGGCCCGGCGAGGCTCCCAAGCAGTGTGGGAGAGTGGGACGTGTTGAGAATAGGCCGCGGCATGGTATGCGGCAGCTTGCGGCCGAGTCGCGAAGGAAGAGGGGAGAGGTGGAGAGAGAGAAACAGAAAGAGAGAGCGAGCGAGTGGTAAGGGTGTTGCCGTCCCGCACATGGTACGATTCAGGTATCTGTCATGGCCAGACTCACCCCCGTGCCGAAGTGGCTCCGACGACGACGACGACATCTGGAGAGAAATTGCGAGGCCTTGCGATGGTTTGGTTTTAGTACCATTATTTCCGTCGCCAGCTTCTCCATGTAGGCGTGTGCGCCCGCGCGGTGCACCCGACGGCACCAAGCCTGACAGCCGCCTGTCGCTCTGCCAGTATGGGGAAGCCGAAGCAGCAGACTAGTACGGGTTATGCCGCCGTACGTGACGTGAAAGCCAGGTGCGCTGTCTATCTGTGTGAGCTGAAGCGATGGCGTAGCCGGCGTTTCCGTGGACATGTTACTGGGAAGGGCTGGGGAGATGATAGGCAGCGCGATGACAGGGCAATGCTGGGGAGCGAGTGCGAGGGAGGTGGGAGCAGGAGGAACAGCAGGCGCACAATCACACAGAGATACACGTGACTTCATCTCATCTTATGCGATGAGGCCCGTGCACGACCCGCACATGCCCACACCCACATCCACATTTACAACCCACACGCATCTCTCTATCCATACACACGCACACATACACATACACACATCATGTCGCTTATGCTGTGTGCATCGGCCAATATTGCGCCGTGCAAAGCTACCCATTCCACTATTCATAGCCTCGCCGCCAACACCTCACTGTGCTTCCCCAGCCATGTTGACCTCATGTGTGCTGTGACGGGCTGCACTAGCGTTCCCGTTGGTGTATTTTTAGCCCAACCCACAGCCTAGTCTTCCTTCACCACCAACAAATCTGCCTCGCCAAAACAGTCACCACACCCACGCTCTTATCACCGCCATCCAAGTCCTTTGCATCCTTATGACGGCATTGCGCACCCTGCAATCCACCCTCGCTGCCCGAATAATGCACCATTGCTGCCTTGGTTTGCTCTAGCCCGTGACCTATGGCCCAGCCCAGAATATCCCTCTCCGCATCCCATACTCCACTACCGCATCCTCCAGCCTTGCTGTGAGGTGACGTCCCGTTTGGCCATCCACCCCGCCCATGAATAATGCCAACTGAGTAATCACTCGCCATATCTGTGCCTGTGTAAGCGCTGCTCGGTAAGCCACATGGCCGCTACCATCTGACCTCAGCACTTTAACTGTTTTCCTTCTCGAGTGCTTTGGCTTCTTTACACTGATTTGCTTGGCCACTTAATTGTTTCTATTCCCAACTCTTGGCTCAGGTACAATCTCTTTCTCACCTCGGGTCCCACCCTTAGCCTCAGCCTACTTACTCACACCAACTCAAGCTTGCGCCTTCGACACGCCTCTGGCTTCCATGACTCGTCCTATAACCGCCCAACTAATGCAGCCCAGAATACCTTACTCTACTCCACCTCGGCCCAAGGTCGAGCTTTGATGGCTACCCAGTGGACAGGTTTCGGTTTTCACCCTGCATCCTATCCAAACCACGGCTTGTTCGGTGACCGTCTTACAATATTCCGGCGCTTAGGCTGGCATTTAACCTACATAACCAGCCCGCTGTTACAAAGTAAGACATTCAACACTCGTACTAACAACGCCTCCGACGGCTGCCGTAACGGTCGTTGAGAAGTGGCGCTCATGGGGATCACTCGGCTACCCTGGCATAAAAGCAAATATGAATCGTAGTAAGGCCCCCTGAGACATACTGATTTGCCGCTCCAGGGGCCACGGAAACAGCCGCTGAATGGGGGAAACAATACGCTTTCACGCAATACCTTCTGACCCAGCATTTGTGTGCTGCTTCAGGGTCCGGCAGGCATCTGATGTAGAGTATGAGGCGATGCAATCTCTGCGAACCACTAATAATAGTCAAAGAAAAATCAATTGCCTGCTCGACGTACTCGACGTTGGATGTGCAGATATGGCACAGATACGGCACAGTTATGCAACATGGAAGGCATGTATGCTGTAACGCGGCAAAGTACAGCAAATGCCCCATTACATACTCGTCCGAAGCCAAAGTTAGGCTCTCTGCCGCACTTCTAGTTTTTGCTTGATTTCAAAGTGCCGTACTCGTGTCATCGCGGGTCCGTCCGCAACGGTAGGGCGTTGCGTTCCGAGCCATGTCGCTGTGCCTCTATGCGAACCCTTACGCCCCAACGGGCGCCTGTGCATTCTGACTACGCTTTACAACGAAGTGGAGTTTTTTTACGAAATACGAGTCTAGCTGTGCCACACTTATAGTGCCACCGCCACATTCGGTGCGCATTGTAGAGAATGCCGACATGTTCGTATTACTGTCTGGATGATAAATCGTACGACGGGCGCACTGGCTCTGTCGACGAGCACTAAGTATATTAGCCGGACTACCCTAACTCGGGCTGAATGAGCCAACAGCGTATTACACCATTAGCTGATATATCCAGTCCCAGCGATGCAACTCTTAATCTCTAGTGCGGCATACTTGCCTACTGTATGTTCAACGGAAATAAACTCCTGATACAAATCAATTCTGCGCATCATTTAATTACCGCTTTCGGAAACTTATACGAAGACTGATGAGTTTTCCCATTGCTTATTGTGCTGATGACCAACATCACATCTGCTTCTCTCTTGAGTCATAGACAGCGGTAGATTACAGAGCTGATTGCACATTTGTAAGTACTAAAGTATGACATGTAGCATCAGGATACATTAGTACTTTATCTACTATTTTTTCCAATAGTGAAGCTTACTACAACACACGTGTCCGGATCCCCTCCCAAGTGGAGAAGAAAACAAGAAAGGCAAGGAACCAAGTCCATCTCTACTATAACGTTCGGGGTAGAAACCGTTTCTCCAGCTACCATTTGCCTAATGCACTACAAGCATGTCACTCCTGTCGTATACACTCAAGCTCCAACACTTTAGCTCATGGAAAAAATCTCCGATAGCTTCCCTACGCCCTGACATCAAACAAGAGTTTAATTCGACGTCGCACTCCACCCCAAGACCAGCCAGTCCATCTCCGACCACTACAGTCAGCAATACGATCCAGCTCTAATCAACAAACTTTCATCAATAAGAAAGACTTCTTGCCAATTGGTGACGCGCATCTCAACGAAACACGGCACCGACCGCGCATAGCAGCGGCGCCTCCAACTACCGCACGCGTAGATCCGTGAAGCGGAGGCTATACCGTATCCTCACCCTCGCCGACAAACACTAAACAGCCCTTCCCCCCCCTCTCTCTACTTACAAGCACCACCACGCACCCTGCCACGTCGGCACTCTAGCCCTCTGAAATAAAGTTCGCCGCTAACCCCCCTCCGAACCAACGCAGACCCACTCATACATCCATCGAACCATCTATTATTCCCGCGGCCGTCAAGAAGAAAACTCCGTTAAATGACGTTTTGCTTTCTTTCACTACTATCGCACTGTACAGTACAGCTATCTAACCTGTTGGCGCCTCTACTTCCCCAAGAGAGGCCCGATCCCCCATACTAGCAGCATCGCGTGTCTAACCGCAAAAAGACATGTTCATATTTTTTCACTGCACGGAATGATTATGGCGTGTCATAGGCTCTCGGGCTGAAAGAAGGCAACGCAACAGAGAATTGAGTGCACATGCTTTTGAACGGCGATGCAAGGACCACAACCCGCTGATCTTAGCTGGGCGGGCGGGCATGGCTGCAACAGGTGATGTGGCTGAAGTGGCGTTTTAGGAGGCTTGAATGATTCAGAGGCATGGAGGAAGGAAGGAGGGGGAGGAGGGGACGTGTGTACGGTTGCAGTTGCCAGGGACAGAGTAGATACACGATACCCGGAAATTTTGCGGCTTCAGGGTTTTCCTTTCGGAAAACCCTGAATTGTGACGAGATCGAGTCATTGACTGTTATCCCCTTGTGGCAATCCTTTCCGCTTTTTTGTGTGTGGATTACTGGGGTAAGTTTTTTAGGGGGAGGAGGGCGGTTGGGTACGAGGCTGAGCGAGGCTGAATCGTGATAAAGACAAACGTCGGGGCTTGGTGTTGCCGACTTGCATGGTTTGCGTATGCGTATTTTGCTTGCGCGAATCTGGAAATGAATACGCAGGCGATCGGGAATCGGGTGCGGCGTGTTTGATGTAGATAACGCCGACCCGACCCCTCTCTTTCTCTCTCCGCACCCCCCCCGTTCCCCTGAAACCAGTTAGTTAACATGCAAGGAACAGGAATACATCAAGATAAAATTGTCCAAGGGGGATGTGGTGGGGCTGGGATTTCGCTCCCGTCTGCCGATCATGCACGGTACTGTACTGCGAGGAATGGTGGTGGAACTTGATCGCGTTGCACTGGTAATGCAAGGTGGGCATTTGGGACTTTGGCTAAGATTACAAAAGTCTTTTCTTTCGCTATTTCATTTGTAGGTAGCATAGCTAAACTCCCTACGGATGCTCTTCAAAAGTGCAACTCATGAGACTGCTGCCTTCGTATTCTCGGGAGGCCTAAGGAGTCGCGATCGATAAAGTATCGAGACTGACTCATGTGCCTCCCGCGGAGACAGAAACAGCATGTCTAGACATTATCGAGTCTTTTTGGGATACATTGGAATCAAGTTTCACCGTGCCCAATGGTCATGCCTCCGATTGTCATCGAGATCGCTCCGACAACAATCTCCGCCTTTTCGCTTCTTGTTGAATTCTCCGTGATGCTAGGCAGTAGATCATCACATCAAATCCCCCGGTTTTATAGATGCTTGGACAGATTGTGGAGCCTAATAAGTACCTTTTGGGACTCCAATCGTAAAGAAAAGTACCAAATGAAGTAATCGTGGAAGATGTGATTGGATCGATTATCTTTCCCACGCGCTTCTGTATTTGACCTCGTACGGCTACCAGCTTTGTCAGATTGTCGTGAAGATTTTCTCGGAGATGGACAACAGCAGGGAGGTGAATATTGACAGACATGTCATCATGAGTAGGCCCAGGACGTATCCAGCCTGACTGTGAAAGAGGGAGTGTATATATAAAATCTCCGTACCGTTCAAAACAACAAATATGACCAGCCAATAGCGGGGCATTCATAACTCCATCTCAAGTATTACAAACATTTGTGTTGCAAGAATCATGAGGTTCGCTCCCACTGTAGCACTGGCTCTGCCGGCCATAGCTGCCGCCTACCCCGGCAAGATGGGTCCCACATCCCGAGCGGAGATGGAGCAACAGCTCCTAGCACAAATGGAGAGCGAGGATCTTGCTAAACGGGCCGCGGAGCCCCAACTCCTGAAACCTGTCGGTAACCTCCTGGGCTCGCTTGGCGACCTGGTTGATGGTCTCTTGACTTCAGTCGGTCAGGCTGTTGTCAAGAAGAGCAATAGGCATCCTGAACCCGGCTTCGAGTTTAAGGCCCCTGGACCAAATGACTCTCATGGCCCTTACCCGGGTCTCAATCTTCTTGCCAACTACGGATACCTGCCGCGCGATGGATACGTCAATTTTGGCCAGGTACTGGGGACTACGGCGCGTGGTTTCAACATAAGAGTGGATCTTGCTACAGTTCTGGCCACCTTTGCTGTCTGGGGCGGTGGCGATCTTGATGGAATATCGTTCTACCTCGGCTCAGGGAAAGACGGCATTGGTGTTTGAACCGCCATTCTGTTGTTGAAGCTGATGTATCGCCCAACCGCGAAGGTATGATATAACCTCTTCATCATGTAAATCTGATCGAGCGAATTCTTTTGAACCAGACTGCTATAACAGCTGTGGCGAAAACCACTACATCTCTTCTCGCCTCGTCAAGCGGATGGTTGGTTTCGCCACCAAAGACCCTAAGAAGGAGCTTAGCATGAACGTCATGGCAGAGCACTATGCGCAGTCTGCTAGCTTCAGTAGGAGCAACAACCCCTTTCTTTACTACTTTCCATTCCCCCAAATCTTATCTCTCGGCGCCCTTGCCTTTTAACCTTGGTTCTTCTCGAACGGCACTTACGGTGCAGGCGGGGTCCCAAACCACATGAGAATCACTGGCGCCGAGTATGATGCGCACACTAAGGAATTTAAATACGTTCCAGAGCGTTGATAGGAGAACTGGTACCGTCGCGATACTCCGTACGGTGTGGTCCAGACCATTGCTGATGGCTTTTTGGCTGTCTACCCGCGCAGCATCATCGTGCCTGGAGCAGCGCAGGTGGGCACGCCCAACCTCAGTGTTCAGACAGTCCTCTACGATATGTACCAGGATCTAAACTCCATTGCTCCGCTTGCGCTTGGTGACACAGGGGAGAATGTCGCAAAAAGAGTTTCTTGGGCTCTTTTGGTCTTGGATCTTCTGCTCAGCAAGACGGCGCTTGGATGTCCTGACAGAGTTATCTCGCTCAACTTTTTGTTTCCGGGTTCACAGAAGGAAGGGGGTCCTGTGAACCTGCCACGGGTGCTGTCGGATCGTTGGATAGGGAATAATGTTTATGGAAAAGTATATTTCGTCAGCAACAAGGTGCGCGTAGAGGCCATGTGTAGCCATTAGAGATGAAGGGTAATGCCCATAATCTTTGTGATTGACAATGATAATGAGACTGCGTATGCATCATCTTTCGCGTTTCTTTTTTGTAACGTGATTGCAGTTGAAGAAGGGCAGAGACATCCTGTATATCAAGACAGTGACAGTAGAAACAAGGCATGTAGTTGGGACGGACAAATTCGATTACGCCGAAAGGTTTGTGGTGATTCGTTTGAGTTTGATGATGATCCTGGTGCAGATCGGTCGAAGGTGAGGCAGATCGCCGCAGGGGGCTCAAACGTAACGTACCGTACCGTACCGTCGCTGGAAAGGTCCGTCAGCACCGACATGCGGGGAGTGGTGACGACAACATGACGGCGGTCATCTGGAGGAATGCAAAAAGGTCGCGTTGCGACCGTGGTGGAGCTTTCAACAATGTTTACAATGGCAGATTGACGATGAAACGGAGAAGAGCGGATGAGGCTAGTTGGCGGGCTGAGACGCTACTATCGCGACTGGTAGCATGGGCGAGTTGACCGGGCCATGGACGCGTTAGTAGCCTCTTGGGCACCGACCACGAACGACGAGCGACTCAGCGACTCAGCGACTCAGCGCGGTTCACTCCTTGAGATGAGCATCTTATATACACCTACTTCCTTCGATACAGTGCGCGGATGAGGAGATGGTATAGGCTTATACTTAAGAAAAGAGGAAGGGCGAGGGCGCCACATGCAATGGACTCCAAAGGGCAGCTCGAGCAGCCCATGCACACGAACCCGGCTGCGCTTACACTGTTAGAAGCACTGGATGTCGACAAACGCCCCTCATTCATCCTCGAACTGCCCTCTCAATTGGCGTACGATAAGCCGCTCGATCTGGTATATTCCAACCCAGCTCTGACAGCGGCTGCTGGGTTGCTGGCCAAAATAACGGGACACAATGAAACGAGCATATTGGATGAAAGCACCGAAGCTCAGCTTGCTTTCCGGGATTGGGTCTGCGGCAGGGCACAAGAGGGTAGCCTGCAATGGCCGAGCCATGTCTACACCTTTGAAGGCCATTTGTGGAACATCCTCACCATTGGACGCTGCAGGGTCGTCAGCGGAGTACCCACATCACTAATGCTGGCCAATACAGGGCCAGCAAGCAGGAACCACCGCAAACCGAGTCGCGATAGCAAGACACTGGAGAGCAAACAGCTCAGAGACACATCCCCTACTACGCCTCCCACACTACCAGTACAGCTGCCTGCGACCCCCGACAATGGTGGAGACTGTTCTGATGCCCAAAAATATGCTAGGGACGGACCTTTTGACTACACCTCGGCTGAATTTCTATCGGAAATCATACCTGGACTTCATATTGATTATTTCCACAGTGTAGACTGGGCCAATACTTCCCTTGGGCCGATCCAATCTTGGTCACCTGACTTGCGTTGCATGGCAAACATGGTTCTCGGCAATAGTGGACCGACCGTCTTATTCTGGGGCGATGAGGGTGCAATGCTATACAATGAGGCATACATCCAGCTACTCGGCCATCTCCATCCTTGCATGGGCAAGAACGTCCGCACCCATGCGCCCGAGCATTGGCCTACATTCCAAGCCATCGTTCACCATACCAACGACAAGGATGAACCTCTGGCTGAACCAGACATCCTGCTGTTCATCGATAGAGACGGACGTTTTGAAGAGACCCATTGGTCATTTCGGTTTGTGCCAGTATTGGATCGCCATCGTGGCACAAAGGCCTACTATCAAACCTTTTACGAAGTGACCGAACACCGTCTCCTTGAGCGCCGCGTCTCTAGTCTGGTATCCATGGGTACTCAAAGCGAACGTGCAAGGAACTTTCCCTCCTTTTGGGACACAACCTTGAGCTCTCTGGGCCTGAACGATAAAGACGTGCCGCTAGCTCTTTTGTATGCTGCTGAGCGCCATATAAGTGCAGAAATCACATCAGTTTCATCGCCAGGTAGCCCACCACCATTAGACGCGTGCGTGCTCAAGGGTACGATTGGTGTTGAGGCTGGCCATTCCATCGCCCCAACGACTATCAACATCAACGAAGACACATACCTGCTTCATTCCCATATTCGCCGCGCCGCACAATCCAGAAAAGCTACTGTTGTGCGTCTGGATCAGCTTCCTGGATCCGATGCTGCCTTGAGAGATATCAATTGGAGAGGCTACGGGGAACCCTGTCGCACCATTGTCGTGTGCCCTATCATTCCAACAACTGGCAATCAGGTCGAAGGCTTTCTCATCATTGGCCTCAACCCCCGCAGACCATTTGACGAAGACTATCAGCAATACCTCCAAGTCATGGTCCGTTTGCTAGCTACTTCGCTAGCTTCAGTTGTACTCTTTGAAGAAGAGGTCCGGCAACGAGAAAATGCCATTGCCCAGGCTGCACAGATCCAAGAGCAATTGATGGCTGAGATAAAGCTAGAAGAAGGAAAATTTCAGCGGTTTGCAGAGCGCTCTGATGTCGCTATTTTCATAACAAATCCCGCTGGGGACTACACGTATCGAAACCAGCGCTGGTACGATATGTTTGACATTGCCGGGTTGCATACCAATGCTACAGAAGCATGGCACGCTATTGCCTTTGAAGAAGACATAGCTTACTGCAAATCAATGTTTACGAAGCTTGTGGCCGATAATGAACACGTTTGTTTCGAGCTACGAACAAGGATGCCATGGTTTCCACCCTCGGACCTTAGCCAATCGCAAACCCTGGACACTGAGCATTTTAGGTGGATTTTGTGCTCAGCTTATCCTGAAGTAGGACCTAGCGGTGAACTCGTCGAAATAGTAGGCAACGTCATTGATATTTCCAAACAGAAATGGGCCGAAGATCTTCAAAAGATTCGCACCGACAGC
The DNA here is from genome assembly GCF_000523455.1 of Bipolaris oryzae ATCC 44560. Classification (NCBI taxonomy): domain Eukaryota; kingdom Fungi; phylum Ascomycota; class Dothideomycetes; order Pleosporales; family Pleosporaceae; genus Bipolaris; species Bipolaris oryzae. Next base: position 6,132 of record NW_006911529.1, on the reverse strand, counting down.
GCACTTCAGGGAAAACAGCATCTAGAGCACTTCATCGACACGACGTCGCACGAGATGCGCAATCCCCTGAGCGCAATTATGCAATGTGCAGATTCCATCATATCTTCGTATGCGCAGGACGAATGCCGTGCAACGAATACAAACGAGTGGTCAGCTTTCCTAGAATCTACTCTGGATGCTGCACAAACTATTGCTCAGTGCGCCCAGCACATGAGACATATAGTAGACGATGTTTTGACAATATCCAAGCTAGATTCAGGCCTTCTAGACATGACGCCTGTAGTTGCACAGCCTGAAAATGTAGCAAGACATGCTGTCAGAATGTTCGACGCAGAAGCAAGAGCTGCAGGGATTGATATCTCCTTAGTGGTTGACCAGTCCTACCGTGACATGGAAATCGATTGGACCTCCTTGGATCCAACAAGGGTGCTACAAATTCTCATCAATCTCCTTACTAACGCTATCAAATTCACACGCCTCGAGAAGACCAAATCAGTCAAAATGACGCTTTCTGCCAGCGTAACAGAGCCAACCTCGACTCCTGGAGGAGTTCAGTTCAACGAAGAGAAACTAGTGGACCATGATCAACGCCTTGAAGACGACTGGAAGCACGCCCAAGATCTCATATACCTGCAGTTTTCCGTCACCGACACTGGTCGCGGTCTTTCAGAGGACGAAAAGGGCACATTGTTTACTCGCTTCTCGCAGGCTTCTCCTCGCACTCACATCAACTATGGAGGTTCTGGCTTGGGTCTGTTCATATCACGACGCTTGACCGAACTGCAGGGCGGTGCCATTGGTCTCTCAAGTCAATCTGGTAAAGGCAGTACATTCTCCTTCTACATCAAAACAAGGCGGACGAAGCCTAGCACGAAGAGAAACGGAAGCTTACCACATGTATTCCCTGAAGATGTAAAACACCGGCCTCTAGTGAACTTGACGAGGCCCACGGCACCCTTGCGCTCCTTCACCACCGAAGACGCGCGTATAGCAAAACCTCCTCATCCAAATATCCGACGATCCTCGGCAAACTCCTATCAACCCCTTTCAACCCGCTCCCACACTGACCCCGAAGCCCTCCCGCTATCTCAAAAACCCCGCCCACAAGACCCCAAGCCCCTCCCAAAACACACCCCACAACCACTCCACGTCCTCATCGTCGAAGACAACCTCGTCAACCAACGCGTCCTCGCCAAACAACTCCGCGCCCTAAACTGCACCATCAGCGTCGCAAACCATGGCCAAGAAGCCCTCGATTTTCTCCCCAAAACCACCTTATGGAACCATTCGCACCCTCTCTCTTCCTCCTTCTCCCTCAAAGAAAAATACCACGTCCCCTCCACCGAACCCATGCCTCTCGGCTACGACGATGACGTTCCCGCCATCCCGCTCAATCTTATTCTTATGGATTGGGAAATGCCCGTTATGAACGGGTTGAAGGCTGTGGCGGAGATCAGGAGGTTGGAAAAAGAGGGGCTTTTGAGGGGGAGAGTACCGGTTATTGGGGTTACGGCGAATGTCAGGGAGCAGCAGATTAGGATGGCGGTAGAGGCGGGCATGGATGATGTGGTGGGGAAGCCGTTTCACGTTGCAGAATTGTTGGGGAGGATGCGGGATGTTGTTGCGGGGAGGGGTGCGGGGGAGGGTGAGGGAGAGGGGACGGGGGGGTATGAGAGTTTTGGGTGAGAGTGGTTGAAGTGGTAGAAGGGTTTTTGCTCGGTTCCTTTTGTTCCAACGGGTGGTGAATCGTAAGGGTATTTTGGGCGGGTTTACTTCGGGTGCAGAGCGCGTTTTGATTCGGTCACGCTGCCATGTAGTCTCTTTGGGCGATTTATTCCCTTTTATGTATAACGAGTATTTGATGTCTGGTAATCTTGTATCTTTTATGATAGCAAGTAGGTATTACTTGAATGAAAACCATTCTTTACCATTTAATTTCACCTTCTTCTCAGACTTGAGTTTAGCAGAAATGTGTCTGAAGGAACAACAGCAATGTTAGTATCTTTTTTCGGATCTTTTGAAGGAACAGATGAAAATGACAATTCAAAAAATTTGCATTGTTATGGAACTGTTCATACATGGTGCACGTAGCACTCGCTCAACGCTCAGCAATATCCCTTACATACGACTCTTCATGCTAGCCCCTTTATTACTTGTCTGTAATGGGTACAGCGGGATTCTAAGTCGGCTTTTCCTTTTTGATATGAAATCCAGGACTACTATGTTGAATGTTCCTCGGAGCCACCAACTCAGACTGCTCTTCATGTCTAAGGTTACCTACACCCATTTGCTTTTTTCCAAACTGAGATGCTGGAACTTTTGTTTGCGAAGGTGTATTGTGCGTTTCGTCTTCGATGTCTAGGAAAACAATCTCATCTGGTTCTTGCATAGAGATAAGAGGGTAAGCGCTATTGACAGGTTCTTGGACCTTGGCTACTGTGCCGTTGGACAGCGTGGTGGTGATAACAGACTGTGGGTCTTGGGACCCGGGCTTGGGTGGATCGGAAACGGCTTGCTCGGATGAAGAGAATTGGTGTAGTGCGTGGCCCTTGTTGGCTGCAAAGAGATTCTTGACGCGCGTGAGTATGGGCACAATTCCAGTGACCTGGACTTTGCCAGATGTCACGGCACCAGTGGTGGTTGAGACAGCTATTCCGGCAAGTTCGATACCGAGGTTCGCGATCTTTAGGGCGACATTTTCAACGAAACGATGCTGGAATGGAGGTGGTTAGCTTAATCTATTTTCTTCTGAGTGCTGTGGTTGCTCATACTTGATACATCTTTCGCTCTCGACCAGCAATCGCGGGTGGGTGATATACGATCCATCTGAATGTTTTCCCGTTGTTTTGCCCATAATGGAACTTTTCATCGAGCTGCAACAACGCCCAGTTCCCTGCAAAAATCAGCAAGGTTCGTCATAATAACTCGTCATCTTCATACTTGCGGCGTCTTTGTCTTTGTACTTTTTCTCCATGATATCTGCGAGATGCAGATTCTTCAGATGTGGGGCCCCCTGCATCCTGCGTTCTATATATTCAGAAGCAATAAATATAAGTGTTTCTCCTGCACAGAAGTCTTAGAATGACGAAAAGACGTAATGACATACTTTGCAACTACTTACCCTTGGGAGCTAGACCCTTGCGGTAACCGTCCTCACTATCAGTTTTGTCCACCCTGTCACCAAACCAACACTTGTCGACATAGTATCTGGCCTGCTGCTGTGTTTTGTCACTCCACCACTCGAGCTCTACAGGAGAAAGCTGCTCAAGAGGAAAGGTGATCCAGTCGCCGTACTTTGGTATAATAGTCATGGTAACGAGCACCGGTGGTGAGAATGATATCAGTGAACAGATATATGTGTTGTTAAGGATATGTAGTCAATACACAAATTGGGGTCTTTGGCAATTTATATCATTAGTGTATTTCTTGACAGGATATTGTGGCTTGCGTAACAGACTATGATTGTTCAGTTGGTCTGTCTCACATTTTGGAAGAGAGGTTCTCGAACTCTCGTCTATCTCCTAGCCGAGGGCATTCAGATTCCTAGATGGCAAGCTAAAGAGAATATTCCACATAAACATTGTTCTCTTTTGGAAACAAGGCTTGTCAGTTCGGCTTTGCCGTCCCTTGTAATGGGCTGAGAGAGCAGCTGACGCCAATAGTTCTCCATGGTGACTGGTCTATGCTTTGACAACGGGCCGTTCCCTTGTTAGTGTGACGAGGTCTAGATTGAGGGGCACAGTCTAACGCAGGAACTTTGACAGCCACAAGCGAGGCGCTTGCCCTCATTTTGGATGTTCCAACACCACGTTCGAATAATCATTATCTTGACTGTCCACGATTAACTGATTCCGACAAGACATGCGGCATCGCTAGGATTTCATTGCATATACGAGTTGTGACTGCTAGTCAGGGCTACGTATTCTGCAAGCTTGGAGTAAGGGGCTAGTATCAGTTGAACCACCACGCCAGACTCGCACAATTGTGCACACTCCTTTACAGATACCCCACCACTCGTATTCAGACCCAATTCCAATAATTTTTTTTCGACTATCGCTTGCAGATTGCCGATTCGATTCATGCACGCCTTGGACATCTGATGGATCTCCTCGAGATTGGCTCCCTCTGACTTCTCGATGCACTGCTGCAGGGTATCATAGCTCTTGAAGGACACGGTGTGGTTTGAAAACACCTCTTTTGATGATGTTGTAGTGCTGATTGTCATCTCAATCCAGAGTACCTTGGCAGTGGCCCGAATTTGCAACATTTTTTCTTCGGACTGATCCTTGTGTTCGATAGTCACACATCCTCCCGCGTCAGCCCCAATCTGGTACCCAGCAATGTAGTAGTCCCCAAAAATACTGCAAAATTCGTTCTCCGACTTGCATAAAACGTTTCGTGCGTAAGGCGTCAATTGCGGATCAGCCTTGAAGCGGACATGTCCAGCTCGAAAACTGATGTTCTTGGAGACTCGTGTTCCCTACGATAGATTAATACCAATCATTTGCAAGCCTTTTGGTCTTCAAATACAGTAAGGTTGTCCGATACCGTTTCATCGTACGAACCGGTAACGTTGGCGCTGAGGAACTTGCAACCCACAGTTACTCCAAGACTAGCACTGAGGTGCTCTGAATGCTGCACTGACGAAAAACTGTTTCCTTCTCGGTAGCTTGAAGTTGTGCCACTGATTTCCATAACGCATTTTGCGTTGTCAATTATATATGGGCATTTCGATACCCAGGGCGAACTGCTGGATGCAATGGAAGCTGAATTGAAGCCTGATCCGATCGCAATGTAATCTTTGGACCAGGGCAGGTATAGAGGGAGGCCTTGAGATGCAAGGTTTTGGAGATCGTTCATTCTGAGGATATTCAGGCGGTAGTATCGTGTCTGAACAAGGACGTCTTTGGAGCTATAAGCCAGCCATCAAGTCCAGACCACGGTACTAGCAACAAAGGAAGGTCCAGACACTCGATCTATACAGATTCCAGAACATGATTTCCACTTGTGGCCTGGCGCAAAAGCAGCCCCGGCTGTGCCATAGCGTTTTGTGGCGTCTGGCGGCTACACTAGCGTTCAGGTACCCCATTCGAACAAAATCCATCATGACCGAGAGCTTGTTCACACATAAATACACGATGGAATCATTGTTCAGTTTTCCACCAGCGCTTTTCAATTCATACTCATTTATCAAGAGGCCGCCAAACTTGTCATCATTATTCTACCGTTGCTCGTCACACGTTAGCCACGATGGCGATGCTAGCACCTTACAACAACTCTATGCGCCTAGGGCAAGGATTCAATTCGTTCACACAGAAAATACGCATGACTGATGCTGTCACCGAAGCCAAAAGTGAATCGTCATCGCGTTCGGAAGACCAGCAGCCCAAGGGGATCAGTCAAATTGTTTCGTACTCGTCTCGCTTCGTTGACAAGCTCAGCGATGTGACTGATGTGATGAATGTATCTGCTTCTTTATCCATCAAAACAGGGACAATAGGTGGAGCCGTTAGCGGAACCTACATCGACTCGGATAAGTTCAAGACCAGCGATCTCAACTTCTTCATTCAAGTCAAGGTGACGAACCAAACACATATGGCGCACGACTATACAGAGTTTAGTAAACTGAAGAATCTCCCGGTTGCCAGATTCACTGAGATATATGGAGTAAGTACATAAAATAGACGCTTGTCAAGTTGTCGGTCAAATATTTGTAACTGACTTGAAGCCTAGGATTCGTTCATAGCCGGATGGGAGGAAGGTGGAGAACCCAATGCACTAATCTCAGTTAAAATACTGTCCGTGCGCACCCAATGCAACACTTCAGCCAATGCAACACCCCACCAAAATGCGAGCTCACCAAAAAATGAAGCTTTTAACCACCACCAAAACGCTATTATTGCGAGATTTTTTAGTGGAGTACTAGCATGATCGTATATTTAATATATATCTACTGATATTTGCTCAGCAACCGCACACTGCGGCCGCGGGTGGTGGTTTTGGTGATAGGCTTGGCGGGTGGTGTGTTATAAGTAACAAGAAGGATTCTCTCCTTGACGCAGGATGACGGGGTTGGAGGCCAACCACGTCCGCGTCAGACGGCTTGGCAGGTGGTGATGCATCACCACCACC
>NW_006911528.1:0-28789 GCF_000523455.1 Bipolaris oryzae ATCC 44560 | reverse complement strand
TATTATCGTTGAGGTGATAGGCCCGTGCGGAGCACGGGCAATTTCATTGAAATTCTGCTACAGCAGCCGTTGGGCCCGAGTAGTTTGATGATATTCTAGATTGTTTTTCGTACCCTGATTCGATTTCCCTTTACCAATAGATCTCTCGCCTATAACACTAGATTTCTCGCCTGTATCATTGGACTTCTTAGGCAGGCTAGGAGCCATGTTTGTAAAATGTAGCTCTTAGTTTAGAGGATTCATTTCGTCGAAATACCGATATTTATAAGGTTCAGACCTTAGCAGAAGGTCAATAAAATAATGCCATTGTTTTATCGCACTGCAGAATCTTCTAGCCTCAAGTATTGATTTCGCGGATATGTCAGAAAGTTTTGATTGTTTCTTAGTATTATGTATCAAGCAATCTACTGTAGGCAGTTTTATGACACCTTCTCTATCTAGAGATATTTTCATGTCAGTTATCACATGTTTAGAGATACTAGAAGAGATATCAAGTGACCTTAAGCTTAACGAATATACATTTATTTACCTATTTTAAAAGAAAAATAGACTAGGACAGAACATATAGTGAACTCAAACGTATTCCCTATCGCGAAACTCATTCTAGAAATCTCTCTGAGAAGATCTCGCCTTGACTGTAATCAGGAACAGGCGGTGTAGACAGGAATCCAGGCAGAGAGGCATCGTTTTGAACCAGCGGCGATTTCTGCGGCGGCGGCTTCATGGATAGAAAATCTCTGCCAGTCTTTATTATAGGGACTGGATACATTGACTCCTATGTTGTTAGATATTTTATAGTAACATAATATCTAATAACCTACAAGTTGTGTACACGATGGTGGCCAATCTATTCGTGTTGGGTTTGAATTGTAGATATACAATTGACCATTGTCCTTCTGAATACATATCCATACCCCTACTTTGTATCGATCACTTATTTCATGACCACGACGAAGAAAGTTGTTTCTTCGTTTTCGGAAAGACTCCTGCTGCAATCTTTTGGAGTTCATGATGTATTAAAAGGAGGATTGCAGGATACTGAGCCACTTATTTATATGCTATCAGCCCGCACTGACCACTCCTATCATGTTATATCAGTAAGCTTAGACCTAGTGCTTAACATAACTGGATATGGATCGCGAGTTAAGCCCCTTCATCTGGTATTCTATCCTTTCTGCAGGACTTATTACCTTCTTCATTCTGTTTTTTAGCACTCGCCTAGCGCTTCGGTGGCTGGCTGCACTCATAACAGATGTTATCCTCAAGTATCTCGTGTATTCTACCACTAGCTTCTTCAGAATATCTCATTGGCGCATTTCAGCAAAGGATGTAATATTTCCCTTGTTATATGTGACCGCTAACGGCATTTGTATGGGTTGGGGCGTGAAAGCCGTGAAAGAGCTAAGCAGCCGGTCCGCTTCGATGCTCGCAACGAATCTCATCCTTCTGCTACCCAGCTCAAATATAGCAGCTGATATCTTGCATATATCGTTAAGAGTATACCAGCAAAATCATAGTATAGTTGGGTTAGTTGCTCTCATACAAGCGTCTATTCACGCTGGACAAGAACTCACTGCCCATGGATGGACTGGTAATATTGATACGACAAGTGGAATCGCGGTATGTACACATGAATTGAAGTTGTTACTGTCATCTCATACATTTAGACATTTGGCTGCCTTGGGCTGATGAGTCTTGCTTCTCTACCCGCCTTCCGTTATCAAGCGTACGAGATCTTCCGGATCATTCACTTTAGCTGCTCTACATCTATATGCATACTGTTATGGCTTCATATACCTAAGTCGAACAACATAGGTCGAGTGCAAGTGATTTTAGGAACGTGTATGTGGATAGCGACCCACACCCACAGAAACGTCCTACTTGTCTATCGGAATTTTTCAGTAAGCAAGCCGAGCACCAGTATCTTTGTTGAGAACATTCACAACAGTCTTCAAATAAAGGTCAAACTACCTAGGCCTTGGAAAATTGAACCTGGCCAGTATGTATACCTTACCATGTGGAGACCTGGATTGTTCTCGATATTCCAGCGCCACCCTTTCATGGTAGCAGACTCAGAATCAGAAGACCACAATTTTCAGTTGCGTATTCAACCAAGGGCGGGTTTCACAAATCGACTCCTTACACACACTCTGTATAGAACGACAGAGCTTAGTGCATTTATAGAAGGGCCATACGGACATGGATTCGACCTACGAGACTTTGGTACAGTAGTTCTATTCGCTAATGGGATTGGGATTGTTGGCCATCTTGCCTATGTTCAAAAGCTCATACGCGACCACAGGCAGTCAAAAACCAAAACAAGGGATCTTCTTCTAATCTGGCACGTGGACAATGAGAACCAGCTGGACTTAGTACGAGAGATTATGAACACCATGCTAAGAAAAGACGACCTGCAAGGTGCTGCGGCACAAAAAGATACCAACATTGCGTCAAAGAGCGGAAAGATAGACCGATACTTGGGCGGTAGCACCATCAAAGAAAACCCAGGAATCCGACCTACTCCGCATGGAGAGAATGCAAGTTGCAATGTGACGATACAACTTCAATCAATACTAATACTTTTAAGATTATAGATGTCTATATCTACGGGGACTACGAGATTTCTAATGAAGCCGGAAATGCAGTACCATACAAACGGACAGGCAGTCGAATTGCCGAGGTAAAAGGAAAGCCAGATGTGCGCCAAATCATCAGCGATGTTCTAGAGACGAGAGTTGGAAGGCTCGCGATCTGTGGTAAGCTTTGTCATTTCTTGTCGCTACACTAAATAACCTGATCAGTATGCGCACGCTGGGAAATGAGGCACCAGGCGCGAGAAGTCGTTTCCCATACTAGCCAGAAGCAAGTAAGATATCTGGAGCTCGATTTTCAGCCATTTGAGCTTAGGGGGCATAATAAGAGAAGAAACTCCTTGCCAATCAAGTGCCGCGGGATCGAAGTTGCTTAGATAGACAGAAATAAATCTCAAATCCACCCCTCCATTGATATAGTAGACTTTTTAGGGCTCTTTGATGCTTTGTAAGGCGCTATGAAAGCGTTGAATGCTTGTTCTTGGTCGTGACTAAATTGATCTATTGCATCTGAAGCCGTGTTGGAAAGATCTCTAATCTCTCCAAAATCTATACCGTCAAGCAAACCAATAATGCATGCTTGAAGTAAATCTTGGGATATTCCCTCGATCTTTTCTTTGAACTTCTCTGCGTGCCGGTGACATTCTCGGTAGAATGTAAGCTCCAACCTAAGTTCTCCGTTTCTCCGGTTCAGAAAATCAATGTATTGAATTAAATCTCTAGGCTGCTTTGACTTTTGCATATGGTGAGGTTCCATTTCTATAGCGATTGTTTGACCACCATAGCATCGCACGATATGGTCGAAGTTGTTAGCTTCGAGGGGCCTTCCACGAGGCACTTTCCTTATAGCTGAATTCATAATCAAAAGTGAACCTGTCTAGGGGCTGACAGAGCTTAGGTTGTTTAGATAGTTATGGATGAAAACTTGCGGTCAAGTTTTTTTATATTAAGCCTGCAACACGCGCTTAGCTTATAAAGTACCCGCCAACATGGATGAGAGGCGACTGACACTCTTTCCAGGAACGACCAACGGTGCAAGAGACGTCACCCCCCTCAACAGAAATAGCGATTCTACTAAGCCGAGCGCTAGTAAGCGAAAGCGTCCTGATCCTATATTCGGACTAAACAAATGGCGAAAGATTTCACTAGCCCCTCAAATCTTCACACCACGTGATGAAGATCCTGGAAGACACTATCGGTGCATACATATTGTCGATCCCCAAGGGGAAAGGCCCTATTGTCTGGCTCAAAAAATCGCCTCAGGTGCTACTAAGAACGCGTATCGGGTTGTGATGATCCGACGTAGTCCCGATAAACCTGTTTATCGCCTTGAAGAGCCGAACCCGAATCTTCTTAATATTTTGTCTGTCTTTAGGTTCGAGGGTTCTATCTTTACCGTGTTCGATAGACCCGGCTTCCCATTATCTGAGATTGTTGCGTCTCATTCTCCACAGCTGGGATTAGCTGAAGTGAAAACGATAAGTGCAGAGGTAGGATGGCCTCACACTTAATAATTCTGGTAATGACGATAGTTCAGGCACTCTCTGGTATCTGCGCTGCATACGAGGAAGGCTTTCACTTTCCTTCGATTGATGTAGAGGACATCACAGTCTCAGCAAGCAGTGGTCGAGTCAAAGTTAGTAAGTATCGAACGCTTCTTCGAAGGCATCCCAACCACTGAAAAGCAAGCAGCATTAGAACGAACCTTTTTGCAAGAAACAATATCAGATTACAAGGCAACTGCCTTTGGAATTATGCTAGATGACCTGGTGTCCCGTGTTCCTGATTCTTCAACTCTACAGCAAAGCCAGAATCTCGTTGCTTTCATTCAACGCGCCTCTGAAACAACATATCGTGAATTAAACAAGGTAATTATTATTTCTTTAAAGTAATGATATAGTGCTGATATATTGTAGGACGACTTTTTAAGAGACGCGTTGCCCACTGCGTCGCTGATTCCCTTGGTTTTGAATGCACAAATCATAGTGTTCCCAGTCGAACATGTAACAGAAGCTGTCATCACTGACTTGGGGACATCATAGGGATTAAAACGAAATAGTTCTATGTTCATAGATGCTTAGAAATGTTATTATGACAAAAATTACTGGTTCTTCTCAGCCAATGTCTTCCCTCGTCGGGATTTCTTCCGTCGTCTATCTTCAGTAGCGATTTCGAGAGCTTTTTTTAGGCTCGCTATCTCATCCCTTCCATCTTCAACTTGTTGGGATAAAGTCTTTTTATCCTCGCGAAGCTCCACATTTTCATCTATGAAGTTCCTGAACTTGGTGAAACCCTCATCTTCTGAATGCTGACTAGACATTGCATGTACAAGCAGAGCATTCTTGGCTGACTCTAGGAGCATCCTACTGATACTTTGGCCATTGTCTGAGTTATTCATACCACCTCCAGCCAGATTGGCTGGAGAGTTTTCAAGCAGACTTTCGGCTTGCCTAGCAACCTCATCGGCCAACATGCGAGAGTCCGTTGCAGATTTATTCAGATCTTCCTGGACCTTCACACAGCTATCATACTGCTTTATAAGCTTATCGTGACATTCTTGCAGCTCGCTGAATTCCTGGTGGAGGAGTTCACTTGCTTCTCGTTCCCGTTGTAGTTCTTTCTCTGTCGCGAGCATTTGGCGTCGTGTATTTTCAAGGTTGTTCTGGGTCACTTGAAGCTGATTATATACGGTATGTAGCTGATTATACATATTTTGTAACTGAGTTTGGCCGTGATGATATAAATTCGTCATATGTAGGGCAAGCTGGGAACAGCATGTTTGGCCGCGAGAATCTATGTTTTCCTGTTCTCTGGAGTTAGTTATGCGCTTTTGAATGGAATGTTAGAAATACCTCCGATGATTGCGCTGTTAACGACTGATATGGCTGTGACACACTCATTGCAATGGGTTGTAGCAAGGTGCTTCTCTGGAGGTAAGAAGTACTAGGGCATGAGCTGGACTAAATACCGTGCTCGTGCACAGTTTTTTTGTATTCTCACAGCAATTGCAGAGTTACAGAATGATCAGCATAACAGCGAACGGTTTACGGTTGCGGAAGCAAAAAACCGGCATTGTGTAGGGAAGCTACTGCACACCGACGAGCAGGGTTCAAGACCCAACGCAATCCCACATCGGACCGATTTACACTTTGTTGCCGGCGCTTAGTGCAGCTATCACATCACTTCTTGGACGACATGCGCTTCTTCTGACCCGCTAGACGGAACCCCTCGGATCGATAGGATGTCGTACTGACTCTTCTGATACGATAGAGATCTGTCTGCTTGGTCAATGCGTTACAGACTGACTGAGAGCTATGGCTCCACTGGTTCGGAACGGTTCGGCCGGAAGACACTCCACTAGTGTCTGGGGAATACTAAGCCAAGCACAGATAGGGCCAAACAAAACTCTGTTGCAACCGTATGCAGGGTGAAGTTCCGATCGACAGGTGCTGAACGACCGTAGTGGAAGCCGTCGCTCTAAAGTTGATGTCTACTAGGGAAGATACTGCCTGGTACAGTAATGCTCAGACTAGCAAGAAAAATGTCGGATACACTCGGAAGCGGCGAATCCTGTTCTCAATACTCAAGGCAAACTACCGTAAACTTATCGCTAACAGCTTCTTTGTAATGCTGTACCGATGGCTATAACTGCTTGTACTCTTCACTGCATTTACAGCTAACACCTAACTAACATGGCTTCAAGCGATCAGAATACACTGTTCTCTGAACATCGGACGTTATTTCCATCTTTAAACGCAATGTTAGCCACAGAGTCATCCACAAATTTTAATCCTCGTTTACCGCCTATTCCAGAACAAGGCTGGGATTTCAATTGGGAAAATGATACGTTCCCCCTCGCAGATCCTTACGAAGGCTTTGAGCAAACCACGACTGCTATTAGGTCTGCTGCGAACAATAAACCACTGCTCCAAACAAATGAGGAGCTGACCAAGTTGCAAAACGAGGTGTTGCAGTTGCGTCGCGATATCTCAGAGCTGAGTGAAATGGTTCGCAAGCGGCTAGGGGAAATAGAAGCGAGCGTACAAGGAGCTCAACGCTATGTCAATAATTTAGTACCGTGGTCGATGGAAGTTCATGAAAAGTATTCACAACTATTAGCGATAGCAATGAAGCAGGAAGACCGAGCTGGGGATAAAGTTGTATAGCACGCTTGAGAGGATAGATTTTGTAAATCTTATGTTGTATTTCTGACAAGCTATTCTCTATAAATGCATGTTCAAATAACAATATGTATACATTGTAAAAGATCGTACTTCATGATTCATTGAGCGCATCGACAGCAGAAAGCCATCGAACTTAAAAGCGACATAAACAAAGGTAGACTAAGAAAACCCTGTCCGTTTACGGCGTGCTTGTTCGTACCGCCTTCTTTCAGCAATGCTGTCTTTGAGAAATTGACCACAGTCTTTAGCATCTGCTCGCTTCAGTCGCAATCTCGATAATGTCTCTAGCAGACGTTGGATAAGAGATGGTATCATTTGTTAAGCCTCTATCGTTTAGCGTGAGCTTATAGGTCGAATGATTCAATAGATAATATAAATGTGCTCAGATAGCGCGTTCAAGTAGATGTGCTCACGAGAATTACTTATCTAAAAATCATGTAGTTATTCTATATCTTTATATCATTTCGTTTTTCTTACAGCTAAATCAAGGCGCAGTCTCTTAGAGGTTGTGTTTTTTGAAGGCATCGATTTTCTTCTTTTCCTGCTGGGCTTACATTGACAACGACTCATACCCATATAGTCCCCGATTTGATGATCTGATCTGCCAAACTCGGCGTCTAGCTGCTGAAGCCTGACAAATCGCGACATTGACTGTGGGAAGCCGCTGATTCTCGTTTGACTAGATTGATTAAACTGCAAGTAGACAGATGTGCTCTGGTCAGCATGGTACACCTTGAGGTTGACGGCCTTGCAATAATGACCACACATAGTACAAAGGCTGGAGTCGCCAATGTAGCCTAAGCTAGTACCTTCTTCCGTGATAAAGGAGGCATCTGGATATTCTTGCAGAATTCTCTCAATCAGCGAGCGTGTGTCCGGGCTACGACAGCGAATAGAACCAAAGCATACTAGCGATGTTCGATTCGCAGGAGGCTTTTGGTGGAGTTCAAAAAAGAATGCAGCAGCGAAAAGTGCCCTCGTGATGCTGGAGAAATCGTACGTATGAAGAAATGTCGCAGTTAAATCTTCTAGATCTGGTATCTTGCTAACATCATCTAGCGCTGGTTCTGTGCTAAGCTCTATGTTAACACGGAAGTATTTGTGCCGTTCCTCAAGAGGGACTCGATTTAGGTGATCCTCCCAGCCATCTTGAGCGTTCAACATGGCGTTGAAAAGGCGAAACAGGCGTGAGAAAAACCGGTCACGAAAACCCAATCTTCTAGAAACTCTCTGTGGTGACTCCGAGTCTCGAGCAAACCCTGTACCTATTGAGACAGCTAGGTCAGAATTGCTGTCCCAGATGGCTTTCGACTCCCATTCTGCGGGACCAATAGGATTGTTATGCTTTCCCGCACCACCATCCTGTAAAAACCCAATGCCCTGGATATATTTTGCTGGGAAGTAGGACGGGGCAGCTGATGTAGCCCTGGCTCTAGTTCATATCAGTACGAAAGCTTGAACAAAGAAACATGACCTACGCGTCGCATACCAGAGCCTCTTCTTCTATATGAGAAGCTCGATGGTGTTGGTAACCTATATTGATCTATCAGTCTTGTACCCGAATACAGGATACATCTTTTCACCTTGCCTTACTCCAACTCCATTATAATTAGAGAGGATGCAGAGTTTGGAATTAGATACGGTCATTGTGGTAACTGCTACTTTTGGACCTGATATACCTGTGCCTGATGTACTAGAGCCAAAAAAGGCAGTGTTCGATCCGAATACTTCTTTCACGCATGCTTCCATCTCAGCGGCTCCATAGAAGCTGTCTGTGAGCAATGAATACAAAACACCATATATATTCGCAAACAGGGGATTTCTAAGTAATAAACGAGGAGCGAAGACACGTTTCGATAGCTGCTTGAAGACGTTGATACATTCGTCTAGGTTCTGGCGTAAGAGAAACATGAGCACAATGAGGCCGCCTGCATCCTGTGATGAGTGATGTTTCTATTTGCAGATGTCGAGACGCAAAAGACACTTACCTGTACTCGTACCCAATGTCAAGTCAAACTCATCGTAGATAGGATAAGGTAGTTTTCGATACTGATCGAGTGCCTGTAGTATCTGTAGCGTGCATATTCCCCGAATACCACCTCCGTCAAGGACGAGCAGACGGCTTCCGGCGGTCGGTGGTTTCAAACGAACTATAAGCTCGCTTTTGGAATTGCATAATACACATTCTGAGATGCGGTATGAATATTCCATTTGTTGCCTTTTTAATCCAAACCTGATAGTGCAGAAATCACAAAGCGCGTGTCCACAGCGCAAGCTATGCTCAGGCTTACGGAAAAGGCAGCAAAGGCAGACTTGGGAGCTGTAGAGCCTATTCCAGTTGATGGGTATGTCCTGGATATTTTTCTTGTGCATTTGTACCGCCGTGAGCGCCTCTTGCTCAATTCTGCAACTGAATTGGCTAAAAGTCACTTTCAACTGTGCACATGAAGCCTCTGGCGAGAAATCTTGTTCGGACGGTAGCGACGAAACGACATCGTAACAGTGAGATTGATATAGCGACTCAAAAACCGAGGACGGTTCGAAGCCTGTTAGTTAGGATCATACCATCTCTGCTTAGCATAGAGTACTTACGATGCATACCTGGCGGAAGACTATCCAGCATAAGCGCAGTTGCAATGTGCTGCAAGGCTGCCTTCTTGCTTACAAAATTAGCAGAGCATAGTGCCAAAAATTTCCGTAGATTGGCCCAGAGATGTTTTTCTATTCGATTGCGTTGACGTGAAGCGATGATAAAGCTGAACGGTGTGTATGCACGTGTCGCAACATGCATCAATGCCAGCTCGAAGAAAGCATTGAGATGGTAGGCTGAGTAGAGTGTTTTGGAAGTCTCCCTACCTTTCCTTACCATATTCACACTAGAGTGAATTGCTTTCTTCAGAGTGAAAAACCTTGAAGAAGACAGGGTCTTGCGGCTTTCTTTCGGTAGTATCACGCGCTGTATGCTACTAAACATGGACAGGCTAAGGCTTCCCCTCCGTCTGTTCATGCGATTACTAACCAGGATAACCTGTGGCTTCCAGTCTTGTGATATACTACAATGATGTTCACATCTTTGTAAAAAATGAATTCCTTCCTCAGGGGTAGAGAAGTCGTCAAGGAAAAGACAAACAACGTCAATGAACAATATTAATAACTTGCCCACTATCATTTCCACGACAGTATTAGTCGGGGTTGCGGACGAATGCTCCGGCAGCCACCTGATTTTATGAAGCATATGTCCATTATGCTTTGGTAGTGGCTTCTTTTCGCTACAAGTTTTGTCGATATCCAGACTCGCAACTAGTAAAGGGTGATCATTGTTAGATGTCGAATTGTCTGCATCCAATTGTGCGATGCCGCGTGACCATGAGTGGGTACGTCCTTGTAGCAGCGCCCGGCGTGCGGCTTCTTTCTCACGCTTACCAATCAACAAGACTGTAGAAGGAAACTGGGCATGGGGGTCGCGAAAGTTAGCAGTGACTCGCTGTAAAGCACCCCCACACACTAAAAACCAATCAGTTCCAGTTTGAAAGCCGTACAGCCAATCTGAACAATTTTGTGACGGCATATGTACAAAAGGTGAAAGGAAGAGAATCTTCTTATTCGCAAAAACCTTGTCGGTGGCTACATAAATACATTTCTCAGATAAGCAAATTCTTGCAAGGCTCGCTTTTAAGAGGGTACCAGTGATGACACAATCATAAAGAAGCCAAAACCGCGCCAATACTCTGAGGAAGTCACAATATGAGTGCAAAGCTTGGAAAGTTCCGATACTATCTTGGGACTGCTAAAATACGTCTAGTAAATCTCTGTTATAAAACAACTGATTCAGATCCTGATGATTGTGTCGGGTGCTGCATATCTGATTTAGAACATAATCTACCCGCTTTGATTAGCTATCCTGACTATGAGAACTATTTGAACGAAGCGGGTATCACTACACATGTAGTGTATGCTGTCGGACGTTCGCCAAAGCTTGCTCTTCCGGACGGTGTTCAGTTACCATGCCTCCACGGCCAATTTCGACTAGAGACTGCGAAACGAGATACGTCCCAGAACCAAGAAGATTGGTGGCTTGTTGACCTCTATAACGAAGGTGAGAATATCATTGTTTTACCTTCAGTCGGCTGCTAAAAAGTAGATAGATGCACCCTCAGCTACATTGGTTCAGATTCGTCAATCTTACATGCGACACACGCCCCTATGTGATGGAGAGAAGTTCCTTCATATTCGATTTTATGAACGTAATAAGGACTACGAGATCGCTTCAAGGTGGAAGAGGTTACTTGGATCTAAGGTGAAGAGCCTCCATCAAGTTCTGCGTAATGACTGGCTTCGCGACTGTCTTGAGAAACTAGAGCCATTTCGCTCTCTATGGATGGACTTTCAGCTTGGATGTTTTCCATTGATTCTGAGCTGGCGATGCAGACAGGTATAACCCCCTTGAATTTAAAATGAGCCGGATCGTTTACTTCTCTAGGAAATTGAATATTACCTAAACCAGATGTATGACATCTGGCATAAAATTACCAATGGCGACACCTACCTCTGTGATGAATACACTATCGAGAAGCTCGGGGGTCTTGCGCCTGTATGGAGTTCTCATGATCGCTCGGCAATCGAAACCTTGTTCGCCACATATCAAGTCTTCCCTCGTGCACATGATTCTACTGTACGAGCTCAAATTCTTCAAAGAGTACTTGCTGTCGAAGGACTTGTTCTGAATTTCCAGACATTTTTCAAACACGTCAAGGTACTAGGAATGATTATGCTTCCTTTGAGAGAGTTGTTTCCAGCGCGTGAGCTATTCCCTCCAAGAGATGATTTTAACCTAGTATCCAGACGTCTTCCTTCCGTAAGGGACATTCTAATTCAGCGTTGCTACAAGCAGCGTGAGCAAAATCAGCAACAACATTTATTGCAATACAGCGAAAATGAAGAGCGCTTATTCGAATGTAGCGACCCCGGAAAGTATGCGTATTGGCAACTATGTCTTTACCTTTTTCGCCACGCGAAAAGCCACTGGAATTCCTACAAAGAAGCAAAAAACCAGAGAGAATTATCAGAGCCTCCCGGATGGATCATTCGACTTGGCCACTTTGCACGTAGGCTTGGGTTTGAGTCTGCCGAAATCTCTTCTCTATGCAATCACGATCCAGATCTCTCACAGATTCGCTTGCACATGCTTCAAGAACGACCAAATCACTTGTTCTCTACGCCTGCAGACAAATTCGATGCAGAAGCTTATTCCCGTAAGACTGGCCAAGCAATCTTTAAGCCTCGCCCGCCTGCTCTGACTCCATTGATGACGACTGATAATGCGGCTACTCTACGGATGCCTAGAAATCACCCAGAGCTATTTCTCCCAACAATATGGACTGCTCTTACTCAAGAGCCAAGATATGCTTTGACAGAATACGGAATACTTGTGTTGATTTCCATGTCTTTCTTCGAGAAATTCGGGTCAAAATCTGCCCGCAGTAGTTACGAAGGCTTCCAACCGACCCGACCGACTGAACCAACCCCACCAAACCAATCGGCTCAATCGGCCCGAACACTATTGCGCTCTTCCTCTATATACTCAGTACCCGAATATCCTGATCATCTGGCTAAGCCCCATGGTAACCGCATCACGTTCTGGCATTTGCCACAAAGTCGAGATATGCGTCCCCAGGCTGAACACTTGTGTGATGCAACAAAAGAGGGCATTGAGAAAGTAGTAGCAGGTATTCGTGCGCATAGCCACGTGACCTTGTTTGCTCTTGTAGATAAAGCTGGAATACTTAAGGTTTGTATGCACTCGCAACTTTGGATTCGTCGCAGACAATCTAAGCAACCCAATAATATATACTACGTACATGACAAGGCGAACAGTAGGATTTGGATTTCGAAGCAGCTTGATAGTTAGTAGATCTAAATCGTATCGCATCAAAATGCCTTACATTAACCGAGGCGACGGCATACCTGCCTCCTTGAACAACTTTCCTGGTTCTAACCTTGGTAACATGTTGGATTGTCGCATCTATTAGGCCGAAATCTGCCCGTACCGCCACGGACAAGACTGTAAATTTTCACACTAAGTGTGGCACAGCATTTGTCACTTCAGGCACTACGTAATCCCAACTCTTAGCAAATCGCCACATGCACCATTGTGGCACAGCACTGATATGCAGGAACCAAGAGCCCATAAAATCGAGGTTGGCGTATATACGGCCCTCCAGGACCTCTTGCATCTTGGGCGATATGCACTCAGAGATAATTCCAGACACAATGGGAAAGACTAGGCAACGAGTGAAGCAAGCGTGCAACCGGTGCCGATATAAGAAAACAAAGGTAAGCGCCGTTATTGAAAAGGCAAATGAGTAGAAGGCTGACATTGCTGTTGTGTGATGGGGAGCGTGTCTGCAATAAATGCCGAGCGGACGATGCAGTATGTAGTTATATACAGGATGAGGACCACCAGCGGGATAAAACATCCCCGTGAGTGTGACCGGGAGTAAAGAAGCGTTTTTTCCTTCCAACTCACACCGTTCGTAGGGTAGCTCTCCTTGAGGCACAGATTAGACAGCTACAGGTAACAGTACAAACATTGTACGAATACATTCGGACTGGTCACAACTTGCCAATGCTGCCAGGACGGAGTCCGGGAAACGACCGTCCACTCTTGCACGACATCGTGGCACATGTTAATACGCTTTCTACGTACATGGAAAGAAGCTCCGAAGAGTTGCAGCACGAGGTTCCCTGGCTGAGCGCTGCATCCACTATGTCTCTGCCACAATCGCAGCCAGAAACCTCATCATTTCTGACCTTTGCTGCAACTGAGCCTCAGCTGGATACCTTCGTAGCCTCTTCTATGCAACTGGATCCGATGTTGACAGAGTACAACCTAGCACAAACGGACTATGAGTCTCTAGAAAGCAGGTTCGACCTACAAGAGTTTTGGTCGTTCGCGGATGCAAACCCAGCGCACGCGGCAAGTTTACGTCGATGGCTATAGATGCATAAAGCATGAAAAATGTAGTTCACAAGTATTCAGAATCGGGCTCTATGTATTTAGCTGATGATAATAACATTTAATTGCATTAATCTTTAGTGTCAAGCTTTCGTATTTCAGAACACCCCCTGCGGAGAATGCACGCCCTTACACCGTCCTGGCAGAAGTTACGGACTCGTCGTCTTCGAAATCGGAATGCCCACCAAGGAAATTGTTTATTGGTTCGCTGTAGGCTTCCATGTCCTCGAATTGAGTACTGCTGGGAGAAACGCACTCTGAGCCCAGGTCATCGATATCCAATAATTTTCTCGATGTCCGTCCGTCCTCTGCAATTTGGACATCTAGGCGTTTGATGTCATGATTTATGTCTAGCTTCCCAGCCTCTTGTGTGTGATCTTCTTCAGATTCCTGAGCATTTTCTATTGTATTGCGGACGTAATGGCTGATATCTGCAGTTGCCTCCTCGATTGCTCCACTAGCATTTAGTAGCTGTTCCCTCTGCAGATCTACAGCGCTCCTCAAACTTCGAAGTCGAGTATTGATGTCTTGTAGGCTGGGGTCCTCCTTGAGGATCCACACAGCTAAGTCGTTTTTCTCCTGTACAAGGAGAGTGTCGCTGGTACCTGGCGAACTCAACAGTGTGCTTGCCACTTCTGAGCGACAGGCTGCACCTCGCAGCATCAAATTTGCTGTATGATTCAGCAATCGTTATTATGCTTGTTGGAAGAAACAACGTACCTAACAGTATAACACAATCTGTGTCCTGACCGCCATCGGCCTGCTCGGTAGGCAATGGCCCAAATTGAAGGGGACGAACAAGAAACACATCTTGAAGTAGTTGGTGGTATTTAGTAGGGCCCAGAACCTTGGCTATGCGAAGAAGTGAAAGAAGTCTAGCTGTGGAGAGTGTCTCCGGTCTTAAGGTTTGTGTGATGAAGCTAAATGCTACGGTGTGGTGCACGCGCGACGTGGTGGGGATCTTATATCGTTGAATAGTATCAGCCATTCTCACCAGTGTTTCCAGCGATATGTGAGCTTGCGGTATGAATGAGCCATGAGCCGACTGGCAGATCAGGTGAAAGGCCACAGGATCTTCATCTGGAAGCTCGAGTCTCTTACGCAGCGTGCCATGTTGCGTGGTAAGAAGCTTCTGAAATTCAGGTGACGTTGCTAACATCACTGAGGAACAAATCAGAAACCGATATCCTTGGATCTGAACCTCGACGTCGCCTTTCTCGTACGGAATCATGCTGAGATCGGTTGCGGGGCCCATTGTATAGTAGGGTGGAGGAGTTGTTTATATACAACCCGTATTGCAACAGGTTATATAGTCAAGTGACCGAGAGTTCTAGTGTAGAAAACAAAATGCGTGGATCTCTCATACTAGACAACATGTGCTCTAGTTGGCAGTACCCATCTGTTCACGTCAATTTTCGTCGGGACGCTAATCGGTGGAAACGTATGCAGTTGCCTGGCTCTCTCGGATGCTGTCGCATTCTGTGGACCTTAGCTCTTCTGTAAAATGGAGGTCTGACATTCATTCGGTTATTTCCGTGGATTCGGCTGTACTATGACGCGGCAAATATTGCCTAGCGCCTACACTACTCATCCCAGCGCTTGCGACACCAATAGAAAAGAGGTCCAATTCTCCGAACCAACGCACAGCGGCAATTACGGCTATTTACACTCGTCTTCCGCTCGGACCGTTCATTCCGAGCCTCTAAACATTTGCAAGGATTCCTGGATTTGCGCGCGCCACAAGGCATGATTCAGGTACATACGAGGTGATTAAACATGAACGCACGATCTGTGCATGCGAAGCGGGGGATCGTCGCATAAAGGTCACATTTTGTATTCATACTGTCCAAAGGCAATATTTAACATTACTCGCTACTACACCCGTGCAAAATTCCTAATTCAAGTACACCTTGCCTGATGCAGTCATAACTGCGTCCGTATCGGATATTGTCACACTTTTTAGTTCATCTCTGAGCTGCAGCGCTCGAGCAGTGCTAATCCCATGATCATCGCTAGGGATGCGGATGACTGGAACTGACGTAAGGGCCTTATGGAGAAAGAGAGGCGACGGCATCGCCTTGTTGGCTAGATTCTTGTTAAGTGCCGTGGGGGAGAAGATTAGCAGCGGATTGAACGCTTTGCAAAGCAAGCGATGGTATACCATGGTTAGTCCCGTAGCAAGCGCCATAACACATGCCTGCCCAATACACTTAGCGTTGCCCTGTGAGTCTCGTACAAGAAGAAAGAGAGCAATAAGACACACTTGCATTAAATACAAGCCTACCAAAAGATGTTTGAGCGCTTTGGGATAGAAGAGGCCCCCGTGATCCCGCTTAGTAAGCAGGATACTTGAGTTGGAGTAGATGATCCAGAACAAGCTGATAACAAGAACCTGGAAAGGAATGATGACGGGTGAGATGATAGCATAGAGAAATCCTGGCTACTTCAGCATATGCTACTAGATGCGCTTTTGGAGCCTAAAACCTACCAATACAAGAGAGGTTCGTGAAAACAGGTACAAAAGTGCCCCACTGGATATCCTGGCCGCTTCTTCTTATCTTCATCTGAGTGACCGACTTGTCAAACATTGGGCCAAGTACAAATTTTCCTATCAAGCGATCGAATCTCAGCAAAGAATTTGCGCTGATCGAGAGTGCCTGCAGGAGAATATAGGACAAGAAGTAATTGCTTGCTTTTGGTAGATTCTTAGCCAGCGTCCCGGCCAGCGAGGCTCCGTGCATCATCTCGTTCGCGATAGCAGTAACTCCTGCGGACAACGAAACCACGAGGGTAACTTGGAGAAAGAGGTAATAAAAGTAATAGTCTTGCATCTTGAGGTCGATATGGCTCCTGGAAGAGATGCCCTGCTTTCGGACAAAATATTCTAGTGCGACGACAAATACTTTCGTGAAGACGGCCACTATTGCGGGGGGCAATACACCTTGAAGTAGACTAAGGAAGGACTCTGGAAGCTCGTTGATCCAGCTAAGCCAAGGCACCGCCTGAGTCATGTAGATGATCTGGGAAAGGAGCCCTGCCAGCGCTACTGGTATTACAAAAGCAGTCGCCATCGCCATAATAAGCGTGTTCGAAATTACAGTGCGTATAGTCCTGTCCCTCCAGGTGATGTTGACATTGCTCCATACCACGTCGTCTACCGATAAAGGCATTGTGCGAGGTGTCATATAACCTGAGCTGGTATGAATCACCGTTTGGCACGCCATATTAGCAGCCAGTGGGTTGGAGAAGGTAACAAAGGCGGACCGCAATAGCGGAAATTTCTCTGGTGCTGTACGATAAACGTTCATCTTCTCACTAGTGTTAAGAAGTTCTTCCTGATACACCATGCTAGTATCGACCGTTTCATGTTTGACCCAGGTCAATAGGTTCAAGAGGTTGCATAATCGGTAGCTCAGGTGCCTGGGCCTTTTAAGAAAGCTTAATTTCTTGCTTTTTTTCTGAACCCCTGCCCTGCAAGCTTTCCTTATCCAGGAAATCTCTTCAATTTCGAGGGCTCGAGCTAGGCGTTCCCGTTTTTCTGCTAACCGGGAAACTGGGCTGTAGTCACGATTGAAAGAAATTGAAGTAACTAGACTAGGGAAGACTTCGAGTTGAGATGTAAGTGCTTTTTCAGACATCCAATCGTCGGGTATAGATTCGATGAGTACTGTGCACAAAGCCGCGTATGGTGAGTGTTGCCGGGTTGCAACATAAAATTCAAACTCGCTCCAGATAACCCGGCAAACATGTCCGATAAAAAGCAAACCAAGGATGAGATGAGCCCAGTAACGATCTGCCTGGTCAAGACCGACGTTAGACCATCCTAATGCGTCGAGTCCGCTCACTCCAAGAACGGCAGTTTTTCCTTTAGTGTAGTTTAAAGGGATGAGGATAGGCGGTATAAGGATCGAGGCCGGAGTGAATATAAGAGCTAATGATCGTAGGTACCGGCGGAAAAAGTATCTATCAAGATGTTCCTTGCGGCAGTCAAATCGAACAAGATTGGTTGCAATGTGTTTTTTCCAGTTTCCAGATCTCCAGTTTAGATGATCTGGAACGGGAGTGCTGTGATGATTAGCGCTTGACACGATAGAATCCTGTGAGCTTACTAGAAATCGGGGAAGCGCTTGTGAATGACGAGAAATAGAAGAACTTCAAGTGTGAATATGAATGCAGAAAGGGAAACCGATGCGATAAAGGAGCTCAAAGAGATACCATGGAGCTGCTGGGCTTTCGCAAACGACTTTCCGAAGTTATCATCCATAATGGCTAGAGGTTTAATCCATCTGTAGCGACTTCTAGCATATGTCAGGTAGTAACAAAGACTCTTCGAACTGATATCTTTAAATAATACATCAAGATGATACATCCTAGAAACAGCTTAGCGTAACAAGCACGACACTTGAAAGTGCTCCTGCTTGTTACGCTAGGCTAGAAGAGGCTCTTATAGATAACAAGCACAATCTACGTAGCAAAGATCTCTAAACAACGCTGTCTTTCAACAATCTACTCTAGAAAAAGACTAGCGTAACAAGCAGGAGCACTTTCAAGTGTCGTGCTTGTTACGCTAAGCTGAAAAAGGCTATTGACAGAAAAAGCTAGCGTTGTCAGTTAATGAGTAGACACATCCGTTGCGGACCGCACTAGCGCAACGGAAGACGGGCTGTTGCTCTTGGTTGAAAATCCTTTTCTGATCAAGCATGCTTAATTACAGGATTCTTGCTGCTGACTTTGCTCAGAACATCCGCCTATTCAATTTGCTAACATGGTAACGCCAAACCGTTATTTGTCCTCAGCCTTAGAATTAATCAAGGTCTGTGCATCCCAATCAACGACATGCAATGGCTCGGTGGTCTAATTAGGTAAAGCGCTTTGCGGATAATTGGTTACAAGAAAGCGATGAGATCGAGTGCAATGATCTTGTAGCGCTGGTAGAGGCACTCGACTGCTTGAAGAAGGACGCTCAGCAGAAACTGTCCATTAGAAGAGCTAGCCAAGCGAGCATACAAATCCAATCACGTCCGGCAGGCATGGGTGGTGCTAATCAAGGGGTGCGAAGATCTTCTCGTCGCATCGCGTCCGCTCCTCAATCTACTTCAGCAGGCTCGTTGTTTGTCACTGAACACGAGACGGAGTCCGAATCCAGTGACGAAGGACATGATACACCGGCACCAATGCTCTATGAGGAAATTCATGATGAATACACAATGAGGAATGCTGCTACAGAAGTCCTTTCGAATGATCCGAGATTGGTAACCACTCAAAATGGGAGCCAAACGCAAGAGAGTCTTCTTATTGGGCAAGACCCATCCTCTCCTATGCTTTATACATCGAGGCTAGCTGGTGACAGCCCAGACGAGCGTATAGATGCACAGCCAGTGCGAGTCCTCAACGAAGTATCGAATTTCCAAGCTCATCACG
Organism: Bipolaris oryzae ATCC 44560; assembly: GCF_000523455.1. NCBI lineage: Eukaryota > Fungi > Ascomycota > Dothideomycetes > Pleosporales > Pleosporaceae > Bipolaris > Bipolaris oryzae. The sequence goes on along the minus strand of NW_006911528.1, from coordinate 9,578 downwards.
CATCAAGTACCGCTGCCCCGGACCAAGTATTTGGAAATCCAGACTGTATCGAAAGTCGGCGAGGCCTCGAAATCCCACCTCATAGTTTGGTCGGTCAGCCACACGACGCACTAGATTCACCCATCTATGGATATGAATTTCCAGAGGATGCCACGGTAGATTTACCCACGCCACAGTTTTTCAATGAAGCATTTGAGGGCTGGTCTCCATATGGCGAGGTGCAGAGAGACATCGAAGGGGTCGCCGCGTACCCTGAAGAACAAGATTCAACCAGTCAAAATGGCACAGAAGACTTTGAAGACGACCCGACAGTTCAAAGCTATGTAAATCTCGCTTGTAGTTCGCGCTTTTGCCTTCCACATAAACCTGCAGAGGATTCAGATTACGTCGACGCTCGAGCAATCCTGTCACCCTTAGTGAAGGGGAGACCTCTTACATCAACACTCCTGCATGGTATACTGTATACGTTACTGCGCGGTCCGATTCTTATCATTGATTTCTGTTCTGATGCGTTCGGTCCGGAGCCAGTGGAAGAAAGTACATGCACCGATTTCGTAGCAATCGTACCCCGGGATGAAGACACTTCGCCTCTGCTGGTGCTAGGGCTCGTGACCAGCAAAACACTGTTCATTCTTGATCGAAAAACAGCGGATTTATCATCCCTTGGGATTCCATGGTTGATACGCCCTGAATGGAGTACGGAGCATATTGATGTAAGCCGATCATCCACCCGACTACCAACTCTGACTGACCTTCTTCAGCCTCGAAGCATCGAGCCGCATGTGGAAAGCACTCTGCTATCAGTTTGGATAGCAGAAACCTACTTTCAGAATCAGACTCTTCAGAATGTGCCAACCTCCCGTGATTTACGCCTACGTTTTCTAGCGGAGTTATTAGCGCCCTATCAACGCGATTCTGTGCTTGAAAAGTGTGGCATCCCCAGTAAGCTTACAGGATCTGAACAAGTCGATATCCGGTGGAAATCAGCTCGCCTAGAGACGCAAGTACAAACTAGTGAGGTCCCTGTACAAAATCTGGAGAACTTTGAGCTTGAAGTGTTAGAGCAAGCACTTGGTGTAAAGCCTTCTGAAATCAGTCGCGGACGTTGTCTGCGGATTTTGCAATGTGTGAACGAAATTGGATCTCCTCACATTCTCGAATCATTGAAACTGGCCTGCACTAGGAAAGATGGAAACCAAACATATCAAGCTACAGAGCAACCCATTTTCGATAAACTGTTTCGCATCCATATTTACTTGGACAGGCAAGAAAGCCAAAGCCATATTCTCGTTGCCAGAAACCGATATATCAAATATTGCTATTTTGAGACATATCTGCGTGCAGTCAAAGCGTTGCAAGAGGAGAAGCATAACAGTACCCAAGAGAGGCGAAGAGTCTTGGCCCGAAAACGGACGGCCAGCTTTAAACAGGGTATCTCTCAGACACTGCCCCTCACGCCACATACGGAAGAAATCCATCGAGTTTACGAAAATCTCAGTCCATTAGAGAGAAAAAGGCGGGCTCCTGATATGGTGAAAGACGAGATTTTGAACAAGATTGTGAAGGCATGCGGCGGGAATGAAAAGCGAATTCGACGCAACATTAACAAATACATCAAGGAGGGGAGAGTGTTGCACAATATACTGCACGGTAGAAGATCTTTAGACCCAGGTTTGCTAATTCTATTTCCAAGCTTTGGGTGCGATCTCCCGTCCTTGAGTATGGCTAAATTTGGATTAGAGCTTGAAGAGCTTGAGGAGAAGGCTCTTAGTAAGCCTATTCAACTGAAAGAGTATGATGCACATCTCTATAGAATCAAACTTTTACTAACTCCGGTGAACAGTATAGATGAACTAACTCTAGTAGAGGCAGCTTGGTTTAGCGAGGTGTTACAAGCTAGACCTGAGCTGCTAGAGCCGGTACCAAAGACTGTCCTTGATCTCATCTCGAATACCCTAACCTACGATCTTGATCTCCAGGGCCGTGATCCAGACAGGTTTTGGAATAAACCACTTCGATTTTTTATGTAGTATAGTTAATGCAATTTCATACAAAATTAGTTTAGTGTGCTTTCTAAGTAGTTGAGTGTAATCATGCTTACTAAATGAATCAGCTAGCTACTTAGTATCTCACCTTATATAGTTTCCTTGCTCGTAACTCTGACACATCTTCTTGCCGGGTAGAACTCTCTTCCACATTTTCATCACTATACCATTATCCAAGCGACGAAATGAAGACTGAACCTGGGAGCAATACAAGCAACAAAGATGCATGGCCTTGTTTAGGTGCTATCAGCATTAACCTCCTGAACATACTTGTATTCTGGGAAAGTTCGTGGCTTTCAGCACACGAGTACCATGCACTCCGTCAAGATGGGCATCAGGGATGGCTCGTTCACGCCCGAGGCGAAGACCAGCTACTTATTTCTTGGGAGCCGACAATAGAGAAGAAGTCAATTCAACTATCACCTCAAGATCTTCTCTATGAGTTCTCTGTAGAAGTCCGAAAAGATCGACCTGGTTTGCTTGGATACGTCGCGACTAAGTCCTTACGTGTTTCTCCAGATGCAGGTGTCCGTCGTCCGGCGTTTCTAGCATACTGGAAAGTCGCCCGAATGACCAAGGGACTCTTTTATTATTTACAGCAAGTTTATTCAAGCCATCGAGGCTACATTATACACGAGGAGTCAGGCAAAGTGTGGGTGCAGTGGGAACCTACATGGGTGTTTGACGAAAACTTGAATGAAAGTAAGAAAGAGCAGCTCTTGCAGATATCTCATGATCCTGAAGCCATATTGCATCGCTTCCACAAGGCGATTGTTCATCATTCCATGCGCTCAGTAGTAGAAAGGCGGATTACTAAGTGAATGTTGAATTGAAAGAAGTAAAATATGCTTTATGACTAAGTTTACCTTTGCGTGTTTATATCTGTTATGAATGCCATTTTCAGGAAAACTATAGTGTCTATGTAACTATCAGATTGCTTTAGATAGCAAATGTAACTGCGTAAGCAGTGTCGGTCGGAGGCTAGGGATCTATAATTGTATTGCTATATGTTGTCGTGTCATGATGTATTTTTTATTTTACAGGAGCTCTCAGCTTAGAGGTAAGTGCACTTGCCCACCGGGCAGTGCCTGCTACAATAGAATATCATGTGACTCTAGTCACGTGGTTACAGCAGATGATGCACAAACTGAATAACATCCATATGTCTATCGAAAACCTATCTAGCAGTCAAATCTACCGAGCCAAGCAACATTCTACGCACAGATTCTCCAGTGACAATATGTGGCGAGATACCTGTAGGCAGGTCAACACAGTTACAAATGCTTGTGTTGCTATTGCTGCGGTAGCTTAACCTGCGCCAGGTACTGCCATCCCCTGTGTTGGGCAAAATTGCAAAACAAATACCACGCGAATCTAGGCTCTGTAGCCTTTTTCTCTTCTTACTGGCGTGAATGGTGTTGTGAACTCCAATATTTGCCTCTAACAGAAGATCGACGTGAGCTTGCAGTACCGTGCCCTTAACGACGACAATATCGATCTTGGAGTCAATTCCGCCTCTCAAGGACTTTTTAGCATCTGTGAAAGCCTGGAGTACAACATTAGTCAAGCCGATACCCGTACCAGCATCATACGATGTTCTCATCAGGCTTTCGTAATTGTGAACCGCGAAATCAAGCGGAACAGGCTCCATATACTGTGGAAGCAAGTATCTCGCTTTTTGAATGATTCTTTCCTTCAGGGCGTTGTTAGAAGATTCCTCTACCAGACTATAATTACTATAGGCATCTTCAATGGTCTTGGTCATCTCTTCAGTGACACTTCTTCTGTTCTTGCCTGCTTGAGGCTCTTGTGAGGGTATGTTGTTGTTTTGAAAGCAGAGCTTGCCTTCAGCCGGGATGAGGTTGAAGCGATAGCCTTCGCGCGTTTGCTGGAAAGCACTCTGCCAGTCGGAGTTTTCAAGATGCAGGCTTTTCGTTTGCGCTAGGTATTCAGTCCACAGCTGTAAACCTTGATGGAGAGTCTCAATCCTGGCTAACTTCAAAAGAGCTTCCGTGTCTCTAGTCGGGTAACGGAGTGGCCGATTTGGGAAGATTACAGAAACACCTCTCGGTCTGATCCGGTCAAAAACGAATTTTAACACAACCAAGAGTTCAAGTTGCAGTTTCCAGTAGTCAGGAAGATCTTCATGCAAGAAAATTTGGAATGATCTCTCGACCACTTGAGCCTGAAACTGTCCGTCGTTGACCAAGTCCCATAGAGATTCCTTGGTCTGTTCTTGTGCTGTTACTGGAAGCTGGATGCGGAATGGCGTATTGCTAATCGATTCATCCTTTTTAGAAGGTAATTTGGAGCTGCTATGTCCCATCCTTGAAAAAAAACGAATAGAAGATGGATGATTGTTTCTAAGAAGCGCATCACTATGACTCTTAGGGCCTTTTAGCTGAGATGCAATCCACGTGATGTACTCATTACCTTCCTCTTATGAAATCGCACACGTCACTCGACCACTTATGCGGCCCGTGCTCTTGCACAAGCTGTTCTTTGCATGACTGAGAGCATAGTATAAAACAGGAGGCATTGCCTAACATTAGATACAAGCACAGCCCGAAAAGCCCCTCGAATTTAGTTTGAACTTTTAGGATGCAAATCAGATCTGCCTGGGCCTTTTTACCAATTGCAGCGGTTCGTCCGCATGTCTTTGTGGGCGAACCTGCGCCCTTTTATTGGGATCCACAAGTTGCAAAGCTGATTATGCCATTGAATGGTGATCCAAACTATCAGGGTGCAGATTGGGGTCAACAACCCTTTCCTTGCAAAGGTCACCATAGAAATGTGACTCGCAACGAAACCCATGCAACTTGGCATACTTGAAGTAGGGTAACGTTCTGGTATGTCACCTCAAATCTGGATATTCCTAGGCAGTGGCTTACGGCATACTTATAGGATTTACGATTCTACCAACACAACTGGCGCGAGCATGCACGATCCGGGTGCAGCTCATTCAGGAGGCTCTTGCCAGGCATCTTTTTCGTATGATAATGGAGAAACCTGGATTGTTGTTCAAAGCTGGGAAGGAAACTGCTTGCGCGTACGTAAGGGCCAAGAAGGGCAACTTACAAATTCCTACGACATGGATCAAAGCTACTCTTTCGACATTCCTACTTCCTTGCCAGGGGCAGATGTGGTTATCTTTGCATGGTGGGTCAGAAAATGCCATTACAATGCACTGCTGACTCAATAGGACTTGGCTAAATTCATCTGGTAATCGAGAGTTCTATATGTCATGCTCGCCTGTTCAGTTGATAGCAGCAAAATCCTTGACCAAGATTCCATCTGGCTATCCTATGTATATTGCCAACCTTCAGGAAAATCCAGAAACACCAGATTCACAGCATCCAATCTGGTCTCGATGCTATGTTCCGCAAAACGTGTGGATTCGCTACCCTCCACGTTACAAAGGCATTAATCCACCAATCGTAGCCGATCTGCTTCCAGATAACAGCCAAATCCGCTATCTAGACCTTGGAGACGATGGAGGATTATGCGGCTCAGACAATAAAGAAAGGGTTAGAGCTCTTGCACTCCAATCTAATTAGAGCATCTTTAAAGTTCCGCTACTTGAGCACGTGCAAGCCAGCTTTGAGTAAGATAAATACTTTATTAGTTTAGATAGCTATTTCATCTGGATTATTGATATTCCATAACATGATGCATTTGACTGCCCTGCTCGCTTCGTTGAATGTGTTAGCTGCTATACCGTCGACTAAGGTATTGAAGTAAGTGCCACTTGCCATATTGTGTTAGTTCTATGCCTTCTAGTTAGTCTCAAAAAAGTCTATTAGTTGTCTCAGCTACATACTGCGCTATTGTTTTTCTGTGAAACTACCTGGCAGGAGCCTCGCCTAAGCAGGCCATCCATGAAGCAATATTATCGGGAGGCTAACAACAAGTGGTGTTCCTGAAAGCGATCCACCCTATGTAATAGTTATAGCACTGACTATTCGACTTAGCACGGACCCACCCCTTACGTACGGACGTCCGAGGTAAGCAACCATCTCAAGCTTTGCGTTAGCCATCATATTCGTACAAAACCACTTGGGTGGGCCCAAAATTTGTACATTTGTGCGAATATATTAATAGAATCTCTAATCATGCTGTGTAACACATATTAACCATCCTGGCAACGTCGCACATGTTGCTGTTGTGGGGTTTAGCACTGACTTTGTGAATATAGAAGAACACTAAGATAGATCAGATAACTACAGGTGGTTTACGGTACGCAACTAACGCAGTTGCAACGAAAGCGTGTACTATAACGCTTAGCCGTTAGCGAACATGCGATAAGCCGCCTCTGATGCTGAGCCTTATATAGCCCGTGCTTCACTAAAGATTTAGGTAGCAGCTTATCTATATATCTCCCAGGTCCCGAACCTTTCTATATAGTCCACTCGTTAAATTAGCTAACTAAACCACACGTAATGTCTAACAGAGTCCAGTCTTTCATCCTACGCTAAATAGAAGAATCTAAAGGAGTTTACCCTTTTTTAAAAATATAAGTAGGAAGCGGCTTATTTAGCGTGAGTGTGGATACACACAGCTTAGTAACGCATATATTATTAGCACCCTTAGAATGAGTTCTAGAATAATAATATTTAGTTAGCTTTATTCTGTAACCGTCCTAGAGTCGATTCGTGGGTGTCGTAACGTATATGACCTAGGGCTAGATAGAACTGCATTTTTGACTACAAAAGGTTCCTTAACCACTTATGGAGATGGGCTTAAGGTTATATACTAAAAAGCTGTTCTAGCTAATATAGAATTTGGCGAAATAGGCTAGAATAAACAACTTGTATTCATAATATCATCGGTCGAAGGTCAAAAAGGTATAGCCGAGAGCGACCTCATAGAGGGTATACTAGGTTTGCAACCTCACTACGGTGCCGGATGTAAGTGCTCGTTCTTCACTATTTCCTCAGAACTCACGAGCATGGCTAATCTTGGCCAGTAATATGGGAATTTCTTACCTTCTGGGCAAAATTAGCACCTGCTCTCCCGAGGCCTGTATTTGTCGCCGACCTTAAATTCAATGGTATAGGAGAATATACATTTAGAACCATCCCTTCCAGACCTGAAGACGTTTAGTTTTGGGAAGGACTGGATAAAAATCGTTGGAGATTACTGATAACCAAATTCGCAATTGGCAAACAGCGAAGTAGACAAGAAGCATCAACAGCGAACTTTGGTGCTAGCTTGGATACTGCTTCCACTTCCCTATAGCTTCCATCTAACATTGTGCAGGCCTATTACTCGATAGTGCTAGGTTACATTTACCAAGATGGACTTTATCTCATTTCGCAGCGTCGAATGCTTCCTGATCTTTATTTGTATATTAGGGAAAGAAATTACGAAGTTAAAATCCTCAGTGCATTCTCTAAGCCTCAAGGACTGATTGATGATAAGTATTGTAAGTTTGGAGTGGTTTTTACCTTTAACTTATAAGGAAATAACTAATATCGCATTTAGATCCGGGAAGGCTCGAAGAAAGTTCGGAACCACATAGTGCTCTTCTGGGACACCCATTCTTCTTCGCTGCAAATATGATTTTAAAAGGCAATGATAGCCTCTTGGTTGGATTAGTAAGGAAGGACGCAGAAAAGCTAATAATAAGGTGGAGACTTTTCGTGAGAGTAATAGTTGCATTCAAGACGGCTCTTTCTGTTGCCTGCAATAATCTTGGTATGAGTGTCTGGTTAGAATATATGTGTTTGCTATTGTTGCTTATAAAATACCGTCAGTTTCAGAGTAGCCGAAATAATCACTCAAAGTGTTCTCTCACACTATGCTAAGTAGTTTACTAGAAAACGCTCGCCACTGGCGTAACCCTAACTTAGGGTCAAGCCGTAAGCGCAGCCCCAAGCTACTGTTCGTTTTGTGCTAGAGGTGCCTTGTCCGAATATTATAACACTAACGGTCGCGCTCAAGGCTTAGATTGTGGTTGACGAGCTTGGGCGTGGTCACTGCGTTGAGTTTGGTAGCAATATTCTTTCAACTGCGTAAGACTAACTAAGTACATAACGTACATCCCTTCGTAACGGAACAACCGCCGTAACGGACAAAATTACGGGTACTTTGACTTTGTAGCAACATCATAGCCTGCAATCATCGTAAAACTCATATTAGCCTACTAAGGTATATACTAGGGTTGATTCTGAGTCGATGCATGCCCGCCAATACAAAAATTACAATCATGTAGATACCTTCCCTTCCAGATGTGCGAAGACACCTGCTTCATCTCAATAATGCGCCTCACGAGTTATACGACCACCACCATCAGATCTATACGTCGCATCGCATCTATCGCTTCTGCATACGTCTAGGTATCCAATAGAATCGTCTAGGCCTGCTCGCCAGCGGTAGGGGCTGGTTGGTGGACGGATTCGTGCGTGATCGCCACACGACCTGGTACCTCTGTAATTATCGGATGCACCAATCAGCAGTGCTGACATAATCTCAATTGCTGAGCTAGCTGCATAGAGGTAGTCAAGCTTAAAACAGCAACTGACGCTCTAAGCTTACTAGATAGGCATCACAGTGATAATTCCGAGCAAAAACACGATAGATAGCGAGAAATCACTTTTTNGAATTATCGTCACGAATGACCAGATATACACCCGACCATGGCCGCAACCGCCTCTACAGGCCATTACATAATCAACTAGTTACATAGTTAGCATTATCCGTACTATAGAGGGGCCAAAGGCGTAAAGTCGTTCCACAGATATGCTGTCGCCTTGCTTACTTTAATATCTGCTGACCGTTGTAACTAAGTAACTTACTTGAACATGTGGGCTGTCAGTATCACTGCAATACTTATGTACGATCTCGGCTGTACCCTGGTCGAGAATGACGGGATTTTGGGATGGGCGGATACTGAGTGCGTTAGCAGCTAAAACCACTTGGGATGCTAGCTTCGCTCGTGAGCAATACCTGATCCGTTGACCTGTGCTGTAACTGGTATATATTTAGTCTTATGCTAGAGGTTTTTCTGCTCTATAGATCGTTTCTAGTATCTCGTAACAGCTGTAGTTATCAAGTTGTGGCAAGAAACACCTATCTTCTATCGACCCACGTGTATCTAAGCGATGTCTCTACCCAAGCAGCTTGCCCTTCTAGTGTCAGTAAGCCGCCCTCTATCGTGGGTAGTTGCTCCTGCAATATGGTTCTCAGGCCTGATTCATTCTGGAAAATATGAATTGGGTGTAGAGCAACTACTCTTTGGCACTGCGCTAACCTTACCCATCTGTCTTAGTATGTTAGCAACTGCCACCCCAAATCTCCTACCTCGTACTGTACTNACGCAAAAAGTTGCCTTTGGAGTAAATGATGTTTATGATTATACGTCAGATTCGCAAAATCGACGCAAGACCAGTCAATGGACGGACGGGACCGCTCTCGACCAGCATCATCACAGATATGTATTGCTAGCAGCTAAAATATCGACTGCGCTAGTCTTATTGATAACCTTTTCCTCATGGAGAAAGTCGTCAGAGCTCTTCAGTTGCATCGTCGCTG
>NW_006911527.1:0-28852 GCF_000523455.1 Bipolaris oryzae ATCC 44560 | reverse complement strand
TTGGTGGTGGTCAAAAGCTTCATTTTTTGGTGGGCACGCATTTTGGTGGGGTGTTGCATTGGCTGAACTGTTGCACGCACTGACCACACGCAGTATCTGCCATGGCACCGATATGCCCGGTAGTTTCGGGAATTTCACGGGGTACTCTTCACAAGCAACATATTAAGCCAAGACTATCCGGTATTCTAGAAGGATAGTGTTGCGAAGGAGTGCAAGATTTGAGCCAAGTTATTAATACACGATATGCTGGCTGCACGCTGTCTTTGCTGCGACGTGCGGGTGCCAAGGCGAGCTTTGCCCAAAAACCGCCCACTCCGCGTCTCGCCCCTGGCAGGGTGCAGGTGGCGTTTGGAACGGGGAACGAAACGCTGGGTTTCCACACATGCGATTCATGACCCGTCTCTTGCACAGCATCGAATTTTCTTCATTGTTTGTTGGGAGAGTTTTTTTTTATTTCTTTCAAACAGGCTTGCAAGGCTGCACCGTCTGGTGACTGCATTCTTGCCCAGGAACGATAAGCCCGAATTGGTTCAACAACAAGGCCGACAGATAGTAGTTAGGTGGTTTGTGAAAAAAAGCTAGTAACGTGTAGTTGCAAAATGACCTTCTCCTATAGTGTTTTGACCAAGCTGTGTATATTATATTGCCTTATCGTCAGTCATGACCCGTAACAAGGCCACGATGCCAAGGATCTGGACGAACCGAGTAAGCAGAGGACGAACTACACAGTACGTAGCACAACGGCCCGCTCGTGTCATGCCGTGAGTTCACATGGACATCAAATCGCCAAGTGTGCCGCGCTTCCGTGGAGCGGTATTGCACTCCCTGTATCTCGCTACCGCCAATTTGCCATAGTTTGTATCGAAGCATCGAAGAATGCCAGCGGAAAGCCAGCCTGCATGAAGAGCGGAAATTTCGACGGACCACGACTCCACCGCGAGCTAATCCGCGTCGAGGCTGGGCTCGTAGGAATCTGTGTTTTGACAGCGCGATGCTGAAACTCGGTGTTTATTGCTGGCCCCATCAAGCCAAGTCCAGGTTGTTTACGACTTTGGTGTGATTGGCCAGCCCCGCCGTGTTTCATCCTTCCCATGTGTGCGGCGAGGCTGCACAAGCGCCACTACCCTTCTTATAGCCTAGGATACGATATTCGCTAATGAAGAGGACCACTACCAAGAGTCTTGGTACGGCGGACAAGCTGCAAAGGAACGCTTCAGAACCACAATTGTGCATTGTTTGATCGGGCAAATCAATGTCCGTCCAAACAACACGCCTGAGTCGGGACGACCGGTGGCATGGCTATGGGTGGAGAGGCTTGAGACGACAGGGCAGCGGATGCTGTGTATATAACATACAGACATGTCTCCTTCATCCTATCCTCATCAGCCTCTGAGTCCATCAAACCAGCAGTCTTTTACATTCTTTTCCAGTCCTTTTCGATTCTTTGCCTACGCAAACTACCTTCTTTTCAACCATCCAAAACATTCGTTGCTGCTAGTTCAGAATGAAGTTCTCCGCTGCTCTTATCGCCGCCGTCGCCCAAGTGGCTTCTGCTCACTACTTCTTTGACAAGGCCATCGTCGCTGGAGCCGAGACCTCTGCCTTCAAGTACGTTCGCCAGTCGACTCGTGCTACCAAGTACAACCCCATCAAGTTCTCTTCCAACCCCGCGGCCGACATCCGTGACAACTCCCACGTCGATGGTCCCGATATTGTCTGCAACCAGGGTGCTTTCTCCTCTGCCGCCAGGACCGATGTCCTGACTGTCAAGGCCGGTGACGAGATCCGCCTCAAGCTCGCTGTCGGAGCCAAGTTCCAGCACCCCGGTCCTGAGTTTGTCTACTTGGCCAAGGCTCCCGGTAGCGTCAAGTCCTTCGACGGAAAGGACGGTGCCTGGTTCAAGATCCACGAGTTGGGTGTCTGCGACGGTGGCGATTTCACCTCCACCGCCTGGTGCGATTACAACAGGGATTGGGTTGCGGCCAAGATCCCCAATGATACTCCCAACGGAGAGTACCTCGCCCGCTTCGAGCACATTGGTGTTCACCGCTCCCACGTCAACCAGCCTGAGCACTATGTCTCTTGCATGCAGATCAAGGTTGAGGGTGGCGGCAACGGTACCCCCGGTCCCACTGTCAAGGTAAGTTTTTTTTCCCGATTCTCTTCATACAAGCCACAAAGTCATCAGTTACTAACGACTTGCTCCAGTTCCCCGGTGCCTACAAGGCCACTGACCCCTATGCCAACTTCAGCATCTACAACGGCCGCAAGGCCTTCCCCATGCCCGGCCCTGCCGTCTGGAAGGGAGGTGCTGGAACCGCCAGCACTGGTTCTTCCGCCCCTGCCAACAACGCCCCTGCTGCTCCCGCTCCCACCACCCTCGCCGTCCAGCCCGCTCCTGCTGCCACTCCTGCTCCCGGCGCTGCCTGCGCTGCTCAGTGGGCCCAGTGCGGTGGTTCCGGTTTCACTGGCGCCAAGTGCTGCGCCAACGGCTCTTGCAAGACCATGAACCCCTACTACTCCCAGTGCCAGTAAGCGTTTACCGCGCTCTGGTATGATACAAAAGGTTCAACGGTGAACGTGTGAACGATGATGGTGGATGGGCGACTTGCTCACCACTGTCCCCACCAACCTCTTCTTTGGCTTCTGGGCTGCAGTACAATCTTTCTCAGGGGCTTTCCTGGGAACTGGGCTACTTTGACTGCTAGTTTTTCCCTGTATATACTCGAGGCTCCATATATTCTTGTCATATAAATCATTTAGTTGTCTGATTCTGGCTCCACTTGCTTCTTCCCATGAGTGATGTCTACTGTGATAAATTGATATCCTTGCAAACATTTGCGAGTATGATAGTGCTGGAAACCGGGCGGAATCTCTCTCTCTCTCTCTCACACACCACACAAACACACACACACACACACCTGAGTTTTCCAGTGGATGATTGTACTTTTGTGTATTGAGAGTTGAATAGTTGAAAACAGGCAAAACTTATCTATACCAAGGCGCTCTGTTAATGGACATGTACACTGTTCAAGTCTTGGATGAACCGAAAATCAGCGTACAGATGGATTGTTACTTTTCGCCAATGACCATTCACATAGTGATACTTGCAGACAGCGAAATCTAGGGCCTATCGTTGATATTACCCTTTTGCAGAAAAGCACGCGACCCTAGAAGTTATAGGCAGCGTAACTAACGAGGTCTATATTTTGACGATTATTGTTGTAGCAAGACCTCCTGCTCTTCTTTGGATATACCAAAAAGGTACAGAACATCCAGCATGCTCTTCGAGTTCAAGCGGGCAGGAGCCTGCATCTGCACCTTTGGCTTTGCATGGAAAGCAACGCCAAGACCGGCTACGCCCATCATGGGAAGATCGTTGGCGCCGTCACCGATGCATACTACTTGTTCCAAGAGTATGTTCTCGTTTTCGGCAATTTCAAGCACGTGTTGTCGTTTCTTTTGCGCATGGACAATCTCGCCTGTCAATTCGCCAGTGAGGGTAGCCCCATCGTCGGAGACAACGAGATGGTTAGCAAAGGCATAGTCCAGGCCGAGCTGCTCGCCCATCCAGCCGGTCAAGGGCGTGAAGCCTCCACTCAAAACAACAGTTTTGAAGCCCAGCCTCTTGAGTGCAGTAATGAGCTCCTTGACACCTTCGTTGAGTGTTATTCTTGGTTTTAAGGTTTCGAAGACGGTGCTGGGCACGCCTTTTAGCAGCTTGCATCGCGCGCGCAGACTGGCCTCAAAGTCTAGCTCGCCGTTCATGGCTGCAGCCGTAATGGCGGAGACTTCCTTTTCGACGCCAATCAGGGAGGCAATCTCGTCAATGACTTCTTGCTGAATCAGGGTGCTGTCCATGTCAAAGACGGCAAGTCGTTTGTAGCGCCGGTAGATTGTGTCTGCTTGGAAGACGCACTCGACACTCGACTGGCGCTCAAACTGTGCGACGGCATCGTGTCTCCGCAGGTTTTCGAGTGTAATGGCCTCAGGGGTTGGAAGTGGAAAAGTCAGCTCGGCTACGCGACATTGCTTGGTTGCATCCAGTCTCTTGGTGGTGATTGAGTCGCGTTGCAAGCCTGGGATGATTGTCGTGAGCACAACCTCAAAGTCGGCGAGACAGTCGATGGGCCCGGTTTTATGGAAGAGAGTTGCGACGAGGCGGGTTGGCAAAACATCGGGGGTGGACATTTTGGGCGATTGAGGGGTAGTGAATGTTGTTGGGGGGGCATGGTGGGCGGGGGGAGGGGTGACAAGATTTTCGCAGGGGTTGCTGCCTGGGATTCAGGTACAACCGCGGCGCTGTCATACGAGCCCCGCCACAGCATTTCATCAACAAGCACTTGGGCAGAGTGCGCACAGGATGATTGTATTGCAGACTCATGTGTATGGCCTTACCATCCTCTATACTTGCAATACGCTCAAGATCCAGGAAACTGCACGCGGTGCCAACTAAGATCAAAAGCGTCCATACTATCATCTGCGACAAGACGGCGGAAATACCACAGCCCAAGGAAACTATCACTTTCAATCATGACTTCTGTATCTACATAACAGTCAGTAGTATTTACCGAGCCAGGTATCCTGGGATTGTTCATCTCGCCCCTACTGGGCCAAGAGTGCTGCAAGTTTAGAGAGATGCATCTCAACATCGACATGATACAATAGAGAGAAAATGCATATTGGGTTTAGTAAGCGCAGAAGATGTTTGGGGAACGCAGTCTGTGATGACACATTGTAGTTTGCATATAGAGCAGAGCTAGTAAGAAGAGTAGCGCTGACATGTGCAAAAGGGATGTTGACGAATAATCCAATAACAAGTGCTTGTATTACCATCAAGGCGTTTATCGGGTAGAACTAATCGGCTGACTGAATGCAAAATTGGAACACTGCTACATTTTGCAGTGGGGTATATGCTGTCAGCATTGAGAAGTATAGCGAGTTGTTGAGCGGTTCAGCCGTGCACTAGACATTGTCCAATAGCTGTGTACCTTTGTAAGAACCATGGAGAGAGCACGACTCTTACAAGGATATATATATGTATGTCCGTCTAGTTCTGGCCTGCGGCTGAGATTAGCCAAGGTATGCACGACATGTTGCTAGTGCAGCAGCCGTTTGCTGCTGTCAGTACTGACAGCTCTAGTACTTAAGGCCTCCCCCTCCCCACAAGACACTGCACACAACCCGCGACCGCAATGGACGAGTACAAGCCCCAGAAAGCAAACATCCTCCAGTCGCCGCCGCTTGATATCACGGCCAAGTACGATGCCACCTGGGCTGCAGACAAGGTCATCCTAATCACGGGCGGAGCAAGTGGGTTCGGAGCAGGCTTCGTTGAGAAGTGGGTGGCTAGCGGTGCGACGGTCATTGTGGGCGACATCAACGTATCCAAAGGCGATGGCCTGTGTCGCCGCATCAATGCAAATGCGAGCGGCAATGCAAAGGCGCACTTTGTGCACTGCGACGTGACGGACTGGCAGTCTCAGGTCAATCTGTTCAAGGAGGCGGTCAGGCTAAGCCCCCACGGTGGCATCGACTGCGTGGTTGCCAATGCAGGCATTGCCGGCCGCGACATACTCCAGGAAGGCTCTGGTCTGGATGCCGCTCAGCCACCACCGCCCAAATTCAGCATCATCGATGTCAACCTCACCGGCGTGCTCTACACGACGCACCTGGCCTATTTCTGGCTACCCAAGAACCCGGGCTCGTCGCCCTGTAGCATCGACGCCAAGCCTTCGACAACTTCGCCCCGCGACCGCCACCTGCTCCTACTTGGCTCGGTGGCATCTCTCTGTCCCATTGTCATTCAGCCGCAGTACTGTGCAGCAAAGCATGCTGTGCTCGGCCTGTTCAGGACCCTCCGTGCTAGCAGCGGCGTGCAGGGCATACGCGTCAATATGCTTTGTCCCTACTTCATCGACACGCCCATTGTGACGGCGGGAGCACGCTTCATCCTTGCAGGCGGCGCTCTCGGCAAGGTTGAGGATGTGGTTGATGCTGGCACGCGCTTTGTAGCCGACTCGCGCATCCTGGGACGTGCACTCTGCGTAGGGCCAAAGGTACATGTTCGTCAGAACCCCAAAGGCGAATGGGACTTGGCCATGCCCAATGACCCCGACAGCATCGAGACGGCCCTGTTCGAGCCGTATGCCGACGAGTGGGAGGACCAGGACCAGTGGAACCGCAACTTTGTCAAGATTCTCAACTCGATCCAGGCGGGCAGGGGTTGGTTTGGATGGGCACAAGACATTGTCAAGGCGACGCTGTACACCCTGGGCGTCGGACGCTGATTGTCATTGGCATGGTGCCAAAAGCGAATGCACAATGACGGGCTTGTGGGGAATTTGGTTTAGCGGCGATCGCTCTCGTCGTGTTATTGTTAGATGCAGATGCTTGGATGGATCATGACTAACCCAAGATAAGCTTCATTGCACCTCGTCGGTAATGACAAGGGGATCGATCATAATAGAATTGCCAGTCTTACATATAATTGCGAGAGCCCAGCTCTACGTCCACACCCTTGTATATCCAGTATTACACAGGAAGAGATTCGTACATGTTGCAAAGCTGATAAATTTTGGCTATCGATGATACCACCTGAGCTCTCCTGGATACTGAACAAGTCGCAAACACTCAGTTTTTGCGGATAACACACACTTAATTTTAAGAGTCTGGCACATACGGCCATAGATTCGAGATATTAGCGCTTCCCGTTCGCTCAGCGGTACTCAAGCTCGAAATCGGCGGATTAGTAGTCAGGTGGGTGACCACTGGCGAATCCCCGCTGTCGTATGTTTTTTGATCTTGTTTCTGAACTTTTTTTCTTGCCTAATCTCCATAAGTCGCGTGGCCGGGTTTTAGCATGTACGTGTGTACAGTACAAAGAACGAAAAAATCAATGTCTGTGGATAAGTGCCAAAGTCGCCTCCTTTTTATTTGGTTGCTATGGTTGTTAAGGCTGCCTAGAGGATGTTGGACAGTCTGTGTGCCGCTAAGACGGACATCTTCTGGAACGTGACTAGTGCGCTACCAGATCGCCGTCGATGCATCTGCGAACCAAGATATGCAGCTAGGCCAGGATGCTACCGGCCAAAGGTTGCAACGGTACCATACAATTCATCCTAATTTGATAGCGCATGATAAATTTGTGTACATAGATACTCTGGCCCCAGATTAGTTCCTGCACCTGCGAGTTCCAGCCTCGGTCTCGTCTCGCGGCTAAAAACGCCCAGGCACAGTATCGATTTCCGACCAATCAGACTATGGGCCTTTAGTTTCCGCGGAGGCGCTTGCCGGCTGACCCACATGCGCGTGTGATGTCATGCCGCCTGCAGTTCCTGCTGGCCTAGCCTTGTCCATCTATTCTCCTGCCACCATGATTCGACACCATCTGCACTTGCGGCCCCCCTTTGCACACGTTGGTTGACCGCATTGGGACGAGCATTGCCATCACCAGAACAATTGTCATCGCCTGCAGACAAGTGGAGCGGCTAGCCAGTCTAGCCTGAACCTTTTGCTCTTTGCTGTCCTGTCGCTACCATCATCGCTCCGTCACTGCGCGAATCTGTACGCGCTGTTGAATACCAACGTGCGCGACCCACCGAGCCATCGACCCCATCTGTATGTCTACCGGGAACATGGCGGAAACTATGTCTTCGCCTCAAGACAAAGGCAGTATCGCGCCTGTGGGCATGGTCATTGAAGAGCCGTCTTTTCCGAATATCCCCGGCCATGAACTTAAGACGACATCCCATACGACATCCCCCGTCGAAGATACCCCGGCTGCAGAAATGGAGCAACAGGGGAGCGTCTCGCGAAAGGACTATGGAAATGGGACGCATGTACCCTCGGAAACCACACCGAGCAACCAAGACTACTTTACATCAAAGTCCCGTCCAGCACAACAGCAAAGATGGGCGACCGAGCGACCAAAGCCCTCTGTAAGGCACTCGCTGCTTGCAAAGAAACAGCAGCCACAGCAGAAGAGGCCAGCGCAGCCAGAACGACAAGCAACTATAACCTTTGATGCTGATACCGATTCTTCAGACTCCTCCGACGATGAGGGTGTATACTCAGGCAACAAAAGCCTTGGTCATGCCGAAGAGCTCACTAATCAGACATCTCGTAAATCGCGTCCCTTCTCCCGACTCCGAATTGCCAACGAACACTTCAATACAAAGGCCAGGGTTTCAAGAGCAGACGGTCGGCTGAAACTGAGCATTCTTGAAAAGAACTTGGGTAGCGGATACATTGCAAAGGCCCTGGGGACCATTGTAAAGAAACATGGCAACGACGAGGACCGCGGCCCAGAATCCTACAACGATATAGACGCCACCAAGGTTGCTCCGGAAGATGACGAGATGGAGCACAATCCTGCAAGGCGAGTGAAGCTTAACATTGTCATCATCATTATCGGATCCCGCGGAGATATTCAGCCCTTCATTCGGATCGGCAAGATTCTCAAAGAGGACTATGGGCATCGGGTGCGTCTGGCCACACATCCAGCGTTCAGGGACTTTGTTGAAAAAGACTCGGGCTTGGAGTTCTTCTCGGTTGGTGGCAATCCAGCAGAGTTGATGGCTTTCATGGTCAAGAACCCAGGTCTTGTACCCAACATCGAGACAATAAAAGAGGGTGAGATTGGCCGCAGGAGAGCACAAATGTACGAAATGTTCCAGGGCATGTGGCGTGCATGTATCAACGCGACGGATGATGAGACTGACATGACTAATGTAAAAATGAGTAAGTCATGTCTATTTCACTTGCGAACTCCTCGCGAGAAAATGGGACCAATGAACAATTGTGTCTCGTGGAGTAACAACAGGGGTGTTTGGTCTTACTTGAGCTAACCTCCTACAGTGGGTGACAGGGCTCCTTTTGTTGCCGATGCCATTATCGCCAACCCTCCCAGCATTGCACCGCAGCACATTGCTGAGAAGTTGGGCATTCCACTCCACATGATGTTCACGTAAGTGTCAGAACCATGCACGAAAGATGGCCACTAACGTAGCTAAGCTTTCCATACACACCCACGAGCCAATTTCCTCATCCGCTCGCAAACATCAAATCCAGTAATGTTGAAGCGACTTATAGCAACTTCATTTCTTACCCGCTAGTCGAGATGATGATGTGGCAGGGTCTAGGCGACCTTATCAATCGTTTCCGTACCCAAATCCTGCATCTCGAGGAAGTTAGTAAGATATGGGCGCCAGGCCAACTGTATCGACTCAAGGTCCCATACACGTATATGTGGTCTCCAAGCCTTATACCGAAGCCGAAAGATTGGGGCCCGGAGATTGATATTTCTGGGTTTGTATTCCTCGACCTTGCGTCGTCATTCAAGCCGCCAGCCGAGCTGCAAAAGTTTCTAGATGATGGTCCTCCCCCTGTATACATTGGATTTGGCTCGATTGTTGTCGATGATCCGGACGCATTCACCGAGCTAATTTTCGAGGCCGTTAAGCAAGTCGGCTGTCGTGCTCTAGTGTCCAAGGGCTGGGGTGGCTTCGGTTCGAATGCTGACTGCCCAGACAACGTCTTTATGCTGGAAAATACTCCTCACGATTGGCTCTTTCCTCGCTGCAGTGCTGTTGTACATCACGGTGGAGCGGGAACTACAGCCATTGGCCTCAAGTGTGGGATACCGACAATGATTGTTCCATTCTTTGGTGATCAGCCTTTTTGGGGTGCAATGGTCAGCAAAGCAAAGGCAGGGGCGCACGAATGCATACCCTACAAGAAACTTACGCCCGAGCGTTTGGCCGAGGGTATCAAGCAGTGCCTCACAGACGACGCCAAGGAAAATGTCAAGAAGATCGCTGACAGCATCGCCAAGGAGGGTGATGGTGCGCTCAACGCAGTGCGCTCGTTCCATCGGTCGTTGCCACTTTCAGGGGAGGGAAGTATGCGATGCGACCTTCTCGATAACCGCGCTGCAGTCTGGAAGATCAAGAACACGCACGTTAAGCTGTCTGCACTGGCCGCTGAGATACTGGTTGAGAAGAAGAAGCTTAAATGGAGCGAGCTACGCCTCGTCCGTCATTACGAATGGAACGACTTTGGTGGGCCTGGCGAGCCCATTACTGGGGTCTGGGGCAGTCTTATGAGTTCTTTCTCGGATGCTGCAGCTGGTGTCGGCGGTATGCCTGTTGAAATTGGCAAGAGCATTAGGAAGAGAGAGAAGATCAAGGAGAAGAAGCGTAGGCTACAAAGAGGCAACAATGACAAGAAGGCTGCACATGCAAAGCCAGGTGCTGGATCCTCTGAGGCAGTCGAGAATGATGTGAAAAATCCACAAAAGGGTGGCAGACCGCAGCCCACCCGCAATGAGACAACCCTTTCGAAGATATCCGAGCCTAGCGAAGACCTGGTCGATGAACTTGGACGCGAGGCTGCTTTTGGCTTCCGAAAGACTGGCCATGCCATTGCTCGCTTTCCTATGGAAGTGACACTCGCAATCACTCAAGGTTTCCACAACGCACCACGCTTATACGGCGATGAGACGGTCCGCCGTCCGCCTCGGGTCACTGGGTTTCATTCTGGGACACGCGCAGGGCGTGACGAATTTCTGTACGGTGTAAAGGACGGTGTCTCGGGTCTCATCATGCAGCCATACCACGGGGCGAAAAAGAATGGAGTGATGGGTGCCTTGCGCGGTGTAGGCTTTGGAGTAGGCGGCTTCGTTCTCAAAGATATTGCAGCCTTGCTCGGGCCGATGGCATACATGATGAAGGGACTAGATGCAGAATACATGAAACGCTATCAGCCGACCAACTACCTCCGCCGAGCACGCATTGCCGAAGGACAGCAGGAAATGTTGATGCTGACTTCGGCGTCACGTATCGCAGCTCAACAAGCAGACACGGGAAGTGCTGAGAAGAAGGCAAGCATTGAAGAAAAGGTCAGTGTGCGTTGGAATGCGCTCCAAAAGATCATTGCGGAAGACAAGAAGCGACACAAGAACGGCCTTGTCGGTTCGCTCACGGGACGGGGCGACGAAAAAGATGGGCAGCGCGTAGGTCGCAAGAGCACGGAAGTATCGAGAAAGGATACCCGTCGATCGATGTCAAAGGGACGAGCTAATACGCGTGCGCCCAACGATAAGCCGGGACGTGTGCATCCTGATGAGCTGGCTAAGGTAGAGGGTCCTCACGGTGTAGCGAAGAAGAGCATGGAGGGTAAGGCGCGAGTTGGCGTGAACAGAATGAGTACGGCACCTACGACGACGGTGGAACGGAATCAGCATGAGGATCGGGAGATGCTGGATGTTCCTTTTGTGCAGCGTGGTGGTGGAGTGAGGAATAGTTGTGGTCTGACGGACGATGATGGGAAATCTGAGAGTACAAGAGTGGGAAGCGAGATGGATGAGGGGATGAATGCGAGGCAGAAGGTAGATGGCGTGGCAGTGGAGGATGGGGCGAGGACGGTACATGTTGTCTAAGGATGGTGATTAAGGTTTTCTGTGGCTCCTTTTCATCTTTACTGGTTTTTTTCCTTTGTAATTATCGAGATACCCCCCCACTTCTCCTTGCTATTGCATTCTCTCATTGCAATTCACGCGTCTATTCTACCTTTCTTCTTCTTGGATAGTCTGGGAGAGATTCAACGTCTGTACTTGGAACTACTAGAGACAATTACCACAAGTGCTCTAATCTCGACATGGTCACACCAACTTGTACATTCAACGCTGCAAGCAATTAAGAGAAGAAGAGTGGTAAGTTTTTAGATTCTTATTCAAACGGCCAAAGCCAGGATATCAATAGTTACTTGTCTACACATTCGCTTTTAAATTACTTTTATGCAAAAACCCACACAACCACACGCACACACACACCAATGCTCCAACGAGGTCACGTCTTAACCGTCTCAACCCAACCCTCTCGATTCCGCGCTACCTTTGACATATCGCCACCAGCCAATTCTTTCGCGAGGCCATCTTTTGCGCCCCTCCGTCTCGCACGCTCACGCACGGATTGCTCATCCTTTTCACACTCCTTGATTGCCTCTACGACTTCCAGCTCTTCGAACCGCGCGTCTTGGAGATTGAGCTTTTGCCACTGAGGATGCTTTTGGCAGCGCTTCTTCAGACATGCTGTTTCTTTGATTTCAATATCCATTGTGTCGATGCCGTTTGCATCTGGTATTGAGGATACTTGTTCATCGGTGGGGGAGAGGGTCGAGTATTGGAAGACTGCACGGCCGTGTCTGCTGTTGCGCCAGAGGAGAAATTCGGCGTCCGACCAGCTTAGTCGCGAGTCGTAGCCGCAAAAGTCTTTGATTTTGATTTTTTCGCGGTCGGCGAGACGGACGGCCTGTTCTTTTGCCATGCTGACAAACTTTTCTCGATCCTTGAGGACTTCTAGTCTGTCCTTTAGTTGTACTTTTTCTTTGTGCAGAGCGGCTAGTCGGTCGGTTTCGGCGGCGGTTAGGGCAAGATCCTCGCCGTTGGAAGGGAAATTCGAACGCGAGGGGGATGCGGTTTGTGGAGGGGTTAGGACACCGGTCCCTAGATTCTTGAAGGCTTGGATGTTGGGGGACGCGTCGACGAGGGCCTTGAGGTCTTTGGCTCGCAAGGTGCCGCCAAGTGGAGTCGGCTCTTCTTCATCAATGGCCTCGCCATCTGTCGTCTTCTTTTTCTTCTTTTGTTTTTCTCTTGACCCATTTGCACCTTTCGCGCCGGCTGTCCGCTGCAATTGTTCCGACATGAAGAGAAGTCCGCAGTCGTCGGAACAGTATTTGCTTTCCTTACCCTTTGTGAGACGCGCGGGCTTCCGGCACCCGTCCCGCCTGCACATTGGCTTCCATGTGGTATGTCCCCTTCCGTTTTCTTCACATAGTGGGCAAATGAATCTGTCGACCAGCTCTTCGTCTGCCTGCTTCATGTTGACGCAGTCGCCATGGAACCAGTCGTCACAGCCACCATCGCAGCCAATCATCCATCGGTGGTTGTCCGGCTTCTTGCACAGACAGTACAGATTGTGATCTTCGGAGGACTCGCCATCGTCGTCGGAGCCGTGAGCCTGTGATGAGTTGTCGGGGGCGGGCGAGGACTCGAGGGGGGTGCCGGCATGGGAGCTTCTCTTGAAGCCGCGGGGAGGGGGTTTTGGGACGCGGGCGGTGGGCGTGACAGAACGCGTGGTGCCGTCATCGGTCTCGACCTTGCGCTTCTTATTTGGCTTTGATGTCTTTGCCGTGCCTTTTTTCCTCACGGCAGAGGCGGAGGCGGGAGCTGGTCGCTTCTTGGCGGAAGCCGGAGCAGGCTTGGGCTCTACGGGCGACTGGAGACCATCGGCACCCATCTGGTTTCTTCTGCGCAGCCCCAGATCGCTTTGCTTTGCAATCTCGAGCGCCTTGAGGGCATCCGAGTCGACGTCCTCGCCCGGGACAGAGGCCTGCCGGTCTGGGTGAGCCGCGCCTGCTGCCGGCGTATTTTCACGCGGCGTGGCCGAGGGCTCATGCTTGATCGAAGGCTGGGGTGAAGGCATTGCCGCTGTTGAAGTCGCGTCGTGCACTTGGTCTTGCAGGGCGGCGGGCTCTGTGTGGGCTGGGGGATACTGCTGCCCATTGCCCAGCGTGGCCAGCGTGGTGAGGGCATCGGTGGCATCGTCGGTCGAGGTTGTCGTCGTCATGGTGTTTGGTGTTTGGGTTTGCGATGATGATGTGCCTGTCATGGTGCTTGTCGTGGTCATGTCGGCGCAATGGGCGAGCGATGGGCGCCGGTCGGGGTGGGCGTCGTGATTGAGGAGAGAATCGATGCTGCTCATAGCGGCCAAAGCAGTCATGACGCGAGGGCTGTGGGAGAGGCCGACGCCGTAGCCACGACGGCTGAGGCTGCCTCGTTCCAAAATGGTCCCGTTCCGTTGGCCTTGGCGCCCTGCTGCTTTCTTTCTTTCTTTCTTTGTCCTTCTCTCCACAACTACAACCACAACCACCACTGCCACTGCCACTCCACCTCACCCCGGCCATCTTGTCATTTGGATGGAAAAAGCCACTGCCGCTTGTCATGATTCCCACGTGTCGGCCCTTTTCTTTTGTTTTCGTCAGCCGCATCACTTTCCCCGATGTCTATTGCGAATACTCCCATGATACAAAATTAACTTTACTCTAAGTCGCCGCAATTTCCCTTTCCCAGCAACATGATACGATGACGCCTTTTTTTATAGAACCCGACAAACATGGCCGACTGGACATTTCACCTTTTGAGAGTTGCATCGTCCAGCACTTCTTCCGTACAACCATGATTATTGCAGAAACATCGGTATAAGCGAACAAACATATCGAGTGATTGCGACAAGTCAGAACAACACAGGAAAGCCAGCCAAAATTTGGTGACAACGCATTACAATTGCAATATTGCAAACTATCCCACCATCTGCTGAGCGCAACACATATGGTTCATCTCGACTATCGCTCGTTTGCTTTCAAAACCGCTCTCCACTGTGCCGCCGTAGTCTCGCCCACAGCTTCTTCCAGACTCTCAGCATCTCTACCATTTTCACCATGCTCAAACACATGCACCGGTCCTAGTCTATCATCTTGCTTCCGATATGGTGACCATGGCAGCTTTCCGTAGCAAAAGTCTAGCCACGCAGCTCGAATCTGCGCTACGTTGCCTGCGTGTGGACCTTGCAGTTCCTCAGACACAAGGTCTGGAGCTACATCAAAGAGATATAAGTCATTTACGGCGTGATTGGCACGTCCGAATGACCAAGCCCACTTTTCATATGGATTCTTGCAGCGAATCTCATAGAGTAGGACATTGGCAGGGTGGTGGGCTGCGATATGCAGGGGCGGAACCCTGAATGCCACATCAGCCAACAGCTCTGCCCACTTGTACATTGCAGATGAAGGATGCTCAAGAGCAGAGGTGAGGTTGTATGCTTCCGTGACACTGGGATGTGCGTCTGGAAATGTTTCTGGAGAAACAACCATGCCGTTGGATGATGTCAGGTCATAGATTGTTGCACGCATCCGGTTGTCGGGTGCGGGTTTCATTGATGGTATATCGTCTAGGAGAAGCAATTGTGTAAGATCAGCCTACAACTTGATGTTAGTACCCAGGTATGCATGGTGCATCATTGGAAAGAGAAAAACCTGCCTCAAAATTGCAAGCGCCTATCATAAGATCGGGCGCAGCTTCATCTTTGTAAACATTGGCAATACTCTGCATAGTCGCCCCTGGGATCCAGTCGCCATCGATATATGGATGGTATATGCCAGCTGATATTGGCTTGACAAGCTCCTCAACCGGTATAGATTGTAGCAGTTTTACTAGATTTCCTTCTGATGTACTCTTTTCAGCAGAGTGCCTGGACACGTATGCAGCAAACTTTTCCTGTTGGTAAGGCATGGGCATGGGACCGATACCTGTCAGCGTTCCACTCGCCAAAATTGCTCTCTTGAATTTTCGAGCGGGAAAAATGCTTAAATAATGCGCTGAGCTTCCTCCAGCACTTGTGCCTTGAATGGTCACGTTCCCAGCGTCGCCACCGAAGCCGGATATGAATTTGTTGCACCATTCTAATGCCTGTCGCTGATCGTGTAGTCCATAGTTGCCGACTGCCTCGCCATGTTCTTTATTAAAAGCCGCGAGTTCGTCAGATGCAAGAAAACCCAGTGGCCCCAAACGGTAATTGCAAGAAACTACTACAGTTGGTTGACTGCGAGCTATGCTTGCGCGTACAAGGTTCGTCCCATCATAGATCTCGCGGCCAGCGAGTTGCGTAGACTGTTTTCCACCCACGAATGCTCCGCCGTGGATGAAGAAGAACACCGGAAGCTTTGTTGCCGAGTCGTTCTCTAGGCTGGACCGAGGAACGGTAATATTGAGATTGAGACAGCCGAATTCGTCCTGCGGAGGCCTCGGCAATGGTGGGAAATCTTCTGGTAATGATCCTTCCCAGTAGGTAGGGAAGGGTAATGGCGGTTGCGGACAATACGGTCTATCGTTGTGTCAAACTTCGGAACAAGCGATTCTTACATGCTGCTAGCTTACCCAGATCTTCTGGCATCAAACGGCTGTTGCGGTAACGACTCCAGAAGACGCGCCTGGCGAAACCGCGCCGGAATGGTAGCAAACGGGATACCGCGGAATTGGACTACATCATCTCCTCTTGCAAGTCCGACAAGCTGCCCGAGGTCTTTGTGTTCTAGCTTGTATTCTGGAAATGAGTCAAGAGCGTCATCTTTTGCAATGATCATGATGGATTTTGTCGTTTGGAGAGATATGTTTAGCACGATCGATCAACTACTTATGCCAGCTCGACAGTAAGCAATGAGTTTTGTAAGACAATACATATACTGTCGATACAAGTAGAAAGTAAGTTTCTCCATGTCGTTCCGCAAGTGCAACAGTCGCGTGATCTGGGCATATTTCGGCAGTTACATCAGCTCCATGCTTCCGAGTCGACTACTAATAACTAGTACTACTACTCCACGCCACACTATGCCTGAAATGGACAATCCCCGCAGTCGAATGAACAGACTTTCGCACGCGCAACCGACCCATCTACAGTCAACCAGGAATTTCTCATGAGACCCGGAATTATGCTTCATTTTCTAAGTTTCGTTTCCAATGGCGCCCCGACCCCCGCCCCGTCGAATGTTCCACGTGCCAATGACCCCTTGGCCATTTGGTCTGGGGAAAATCTGGCGTAGGTACATGCACACTATTCGTACTACATAAAGACGCGATTGCTCGCCAGAATTGAATGTTCACCAAACAACATTTCTCAAATACTCCATCAAGCTTCTTACTTAGACACCATGGGGACATCTGTTGTTGATGCAACACATGTTGCGGTGCCGCGTCGATCGTGGACTTCGCATATCATCCACAACCCACGCTTGATCTTCTCCAGTTTCACACTCGCGCTGGTATTCTTTACTTTTGGCTTCGACGGATCCGTCATGGGTGGGATTCTCGCAATGCCCCCTTTCATTCACCAATTCGGAACTGGCAAAAGCCCCAAAGGACCAATTCTCACATCTACCGATATCAGCGTTATGACCGCTGTCCCTACTACCGGATGCCTTCTCGGACTTCCACTTGCCGCATATTGCGGAGACCGGTGGGGAAGACGTAAAACTCTCATCCTTGGATGTGTCTTAAGTGCCGTAGCCGCAGCGATTCAGACATCTGCCTTTGGCATGGCACAGCTGGTCATTGGGCGTTGGCTAGCTAATGCAGCCATCTTCCTTTTCATCGTAATGGGCTCGACCTTCTTGGCCGAAATTGCACCAGACGAGCTACGCGGAGTGCTCATTGGGCTGTCTATTGTCACCATTGATGCAGCAGCGGTACTTTCCAACGGGATCAACTGGGCTGTCAGCACCAATATGACCCAGTTTGCATATCGATTTCCCATGGGCTTGCAAATCGCCTTCCCTATCATTCTGGTCATTGGCTTCATCTTCGTAGATGATTCTCCAACCTTTTACCTGACTCGCAGTGAAGACTCGCGAGCACTCAAGAGCCTACGTACAGTGCGAAGAGGGTACAACGAGCAGGAAATCGAAGCAGAGTTCGCTGCATTGAAGGCACAGGCAGCGCTGAGGGCCCAGGATGTCGAGGTACCGTGGACGCACATCTTCCAAGGGGTCAATCTTCGCCGCACTTTGCTAGCGCTCAGCATTGCCAACATGCAACAACTTTCTGGCATAGTGTTTGCGACCAACTACGCTGTGATTTTCCTCGCGACTATCGGTAGCAAGATCAGTCCGTTTCTTCTTGCCCTGGCAACTTCGATCCTGGCTTTTGGCGGTGCGATAGCCGGCTTGTTCGTAGTAGATGCGGTCGGTCGACGTCCACTGGCACTGACCACATTCACTATCTTGTTCTTCATCAACCTGGTCATTGGTGTTTTGGGGTTCACCGACTACCTCCACAACCAGAGCCTTAGCCAAACTATCGCTGCTTTCTGCTGCATGTTTGCGTTCTTTTTCGCCGCGGGCTTTGGGCCGTTGACATATGTTGTTTCGGGAGAGATGCCAACTGCTCGCTTGCGAAACAAGACGAGTGCTTTTTCCTTCTTCGTTTTGGCCTGTTTCTCGACTGCTGTCCAATATATTTTCCCGTACATCGCCAATGCTCCGTAAGTTCATCTATCCTACTGGCCATGAGGCTTTCACTGGTTGCAGAGATACTAACAAATTATCAGTGCCCACCTTGGACCCAAGACTTATCTCATATTTGCGGGCTGGATGCTTGGATGCATCGTTGTAACTTTCTTTTGGTTCCCTGAGACCAAAGGGCGTACCCCGGCTGAGCTGGATGAGATGTTTGAGGCGCGCATTCCTGCACGACAATTCAAAAGTAAGGATCTTGTCCTTTGGCGAACGAAAAAAAAACCTCTCTGCTAACACAATCATAGACTATGTGTGCAGCGTGAACATTGAAAACTTCATGAACGAAGATAAGGCTGGGTTGCAAGTGACGCAGATTGAGAAGCTGTGAGGCGTATCTTCCCAGCTCGAGAGATTGTAAATAGGCCGACTTGGCTCGAATGGTCCCTGCAAACGCGATGTCTTGAATTTTCTCTCTATCATCGCGCTGTGAAAATGTATGCTAGATAGTAACGATTGAAATAATTCATCAACCGTTTTCTCGACGTACATTATGTTATAGAATGGCCACTTCCATTTTCTGGAAAAGCTTTTGTCATTCCAAGTTTGTACATATCCTTCAGATTCTCATCACGACCCCTTTCTTCGTAGTTACTCAAACAAGATCCAAATCACATAGCATCCGCATATAGGGTCTCAAATAAGGATGCTTCCCACCACGAAACGACGCAAAAATAACAAGAAACCGATTGACGAAATCTGCTAAACATGGGGTACTTTTTGGACATATTATCTCCTCATCCCACGCGCTCCCTTCTCCCTCATTTAAAGCAGGCTCGATTACCGACGACCCCACTGGCCACGATAGCACGGCATCTGTATCCTGACCGAGCGGCTCGCTCGAAAAATGCGGTATCGCATAGCCAACCTCTGTCGGTTGCGTCGCCTTGATCGCACTGGTAACGATATCGTAAAGTTTCTCGACCTTGAAAAAGTTTAAGTTACGATAATCGGCTTGAGGGAATACATAAGGAATTACTTACCAGGCCCACTCCATGACATTCCAGCGATATCATATCGAGGGATTCGCACGTCTCGACACTATCGTGTGCGATTGTTAATGCGTAATCCGGTCGCATCTGGACTGCTGCATTTTCCTCGTGCAGGAACCCGTGGCGGGAGCCGAGGTCCCACAGGATATGGCAGATCCAATGCCTCGTGACCAGTACATCCGCCCTTTGGGCGTCGTTTGGGGATTCGCGCGTAGACATGGGTTGCGTGTATCGTCGCAAGAGCGTAGCAACGGTCTTAGCGGAGATGTGGGTGGGGGATGCGTCGTTCCAGCATTGATTGCGCCAGCATTTGACGAAGGTGGAATCGACAAAGTCGATTAGGTCGACCATGTAGCCGAGGCCTGCGATGACTTTTTCGTCGGGTTGGCCCGAGTTGGTGGAGAGTTGGGTTAGGGTTGTGCGGACGATGTGGAGGCGGCTGCTGGTGAGGAGGTAGTCATTTATGGGGCTGTCTCTTTGGATGGCGTATACGCTGTTATTGTACATTAGTGACGGCGACATAGGATAGAGGCGGGTACAGTTGCATTACCACATACCGATGAATTACCGTCAGACAAAGAAATGTCCTCAACCTCCTATTTTTCTCATTTCTCGAAATATTCTCATACATCTGCGGATCATCCAGCCCCATTGTTTCAGCCAATGTAATTGCTTCTCGAAGCCGAAATCTGGCAGCGTGATGGTTGCCCTTGGAGAACTGGCAACCAAACAAAAAGACGCTAGTGAGGACATGCTCCAAAACTGGATTTTCGCCAAAGTCGGCATGAGAGTGTAATCGCACGGCTTCTGCGAGCAGCCGTTCTGCTTGGTCGATATGAACGGGAGATTTGGGCTGTTCCGATCCTTTTTGCATCATCTGGAAGACGGTCAAGGCACTGATTGCATGGATGAGCGCGTTGAATGACTGATCGTACAATGGGCGTTGAGCGTGGATGTTATCGACTAAGTAAGAGCGCTCAAAGAAAGGCATTGACGGGTGGAGTCGGTCAAGGAAGAGATCAATAATGTGCAAGATGCTTTCAGTAGCTGCAGGGCGCGAAAGCTGGAGAGTTGGCTCCAGAGGATACCCGAGGTTTTGATTACCCATCGGCCATGGCGGGTTTGCACAAGGCTCTAGTATGGTGTTCGCAGATGATGAAGGAGTGTCTCCAAGCGGGACAGCATCTCCTCGCACTGGGCTTGTAATACCAGGGGCCATGCTGAATTTAATCCAGTCGAAGCTGTCAATATCGGCATGTTGGTTAATTGATAGGAGAAAGTCGTCGAGGGTCTCGCTCGCCTCTACAGTACCAATATTTTGAATATCTATCATTTCGGGCGATGAACTCGCTGGTCCATCTTCAAAGTATCTCCTGTCAGAGATATTGAGACTTGGTGTCTCGAGCCTTGTAGAGCTTGAAGGTGTTTCGTTTACAGGGGGTTTGGTACTTGGTCTTCATTTCTGTTAGCATCGATAGCTAGATCACTGTAACAGCATATCAAAAATGATGGCATAAACGCATTAGGGAGACCCACATGAGTTGTGTACGTCGGCGGTAGTGGGATCGGCGCTTGTATGTACATGGTCTATGATTTGCAACACATGTATGGCACGGTGCATGTCGACTACACTACCGAAACGGGTATAGTTAGGGTGCTTGTTAATAGTTCAAGGATGGGTCATCAGTAAACCTACTTTGTTTTTGTGCACAAAACATTGATCGCATGAGCGCGGTTGGACAGTTCGGACAAGGGTGCTGTCGAAGATGACCTCCTCACCCATTGTAGTAGCTACGTAGGCAGAAAGTAAAGCGTCAGTTGCCTGGTTCTGAGCAACGCGTCAAGTCGCCTCGACGCTCTGCTGAGCTGGGAATTGTGGTATGGCACGGATGATGTCGTATGTTCTGTCAGACACGCATAGAGCTGCAGGTGGTGTTCGGCACGAGCTCACGTGATGCTCGTCCGCCCCACGGGGTAATTGTCGGGATCCCATGGACAACGCAAATGCCGAACCCGCGACATTACCCACCGTCCCATGCGCCAGCCCCGCTACTTAGCCCTTCTCGTCGAATCTCCATCTCGCCACGAACCGCATTTCGACCAGGGCTACAACTCTTTGGGCAAATCTCCATGGTCCGACATCGAGGCTCTTGATACTACACAGTAGGCCGCGGGTCTTTTGAACGCTTAACCATTGACTGTGATGTCTACCCTATCCTGTGACAGCACTCACCCGTAGCTCCGTCATGGTTGCCTTGAAAGACTTTCCCGTAACTACCCAGGATGGTCTTCTTAACAGGATGAAATCTGATAGACTACACCCCCTCAACTGCTCTCCTTCCAAGTCTTTGGCGCTATGACTTCACACATGCTAGTAACTGCAACCCCCATCACTCCTTTCCAATTCAAAAAGGTCCCCAGAGTGAGTGTATTCTCTACACCTCTGGTCTCCGAAACGACGCCTGAACCGAAGGAACGATGGCGACCACGCCTACATCTCGTGGCTCCTCGTGGCTGGCTCAACGACCCTTGCGCCCCTGGATACGACCCGGTCAATAAGAGGTATCACCTAGGTTTTCAGTGGAATCCAAACAGCACAGAATGGGGCAACATTTCCTGGGGTGCAGCAGTATCCCACGATCTCCTCACATGGAAAGTCTCAGATCGCCCATCTATGCAGCCCTCTGCACAGTGCGATTCTGGCGGCGTGTTCACCGGCTGTCTTGTACCCACTGCAATCGATGGATCAGAGAACGGCGTTCTAACAGCGGCGTACACATCAGTGTCCCGCCTCCCGATTCACTACACGCAGCCATATTTCCGAACATCAGAGGCAGTCGCTTTGGCTACATCAACCGACTCTGGCAGGACATGGACTAGGTATGCAAATAACCCTGTCCTCGCAGAGCCTCCGCCGGGCATCGACGTCACCGGCTGGCGAGATCCGTTCGTAGCTCCCTGGCCACGCATGGATAAACTCGTCAATCAGCAACGGGTGAACCAAGACACCAGATCTTTGTATGCTGTCGTGGCAGGAGGAGTTCGAGGGAAGACACCAACAGCCTTTCTCTACCGAGTGGATGCCAATGCACTGGATTTATGGCAATACCTTGGCCCTTTGATCGCCCCTGGCTTGAACTTTTGCCCTTCGCCGCGCTGGACAGGAGATTTTGGCGTGAACTGGGAGGTGAGTAATTTTGTATCCCTGACGAGTGGAGATGGCAAGATATGTCGTGACTTTCTCATTTGTGGCGTCGAAGGTCGGTTAGCTACCGATGAAATGATTCGCACCAAAGGCAACTTCCGAGCGACCAATGCGCAAATGTGGCTTTGCGGTAGCCTCGAGAGTGCGCCGGGGGTGCACATGAAATTCGGGTTCGGAGGCAGATTGGACCATGGTCTATACTATGCTGGCAACTCGTTCTGGGATCCGCAAACGCAGCAGCAAGTCATATACGGCTGGATCCGCGAAGATGACCTCGATGCAGAGCTCCGTCGGCGACAGGGATGGGCTGGTGTTATCTCGTCGCCACGAGTTCTCAAGATGCAGGCCTTGACGGGTGTCACCGGAGCCCTGCTATCTCCACTTCAATCTATCGGCTCCGTCGAATTGGTGCCTGAAGATACGGAGGGCTCGAGCTTCACTGTCGTCACGTTGTGCGCAGTTCTCGACCCTCGGTTACGCAAGCTACGAGGCTGTAGATTTCCCTCGAGGGAAACCTCGGGGCAAAGCTCAGGCGGGGCTTTTGTGTTTCCTATGGCCTGGTCGCAGTGGGAGATGGAACTAGAATTTAGAATGGAAGAAGGCGCTGCCAAGCTGGGGTTTGATATTGTACATTCAGCTGGTGAGTACGTTGATCAGACAAAGAGAAACGTGCAGATTAACACGAGGCTTACAGTGGAGTTTACCCGCGTTTACTTTGATGCGAATGCGGAGACGATTATCATTGACCGGAGTTGCTCCACATCGCTAGATGGGATCCGAACATGTCGAGAGGAAGCGCCCCACACACTGTTCAGGATTAGGCAGCAGGGCAAAGACAGCCCCTTTACCGAAAAGGGGATACTCGAAACCTTGCAGTTCCATGTCCTGTACGACTCCAGCGTGCTTCAGGTCTTTGTGAACGAACGCACAGCACTGACCACGAGGGTTTATCCCGTTGGCGGGACGAGCACGGGTATCCGCCCGTTGGTGGAGCGAACAGGTAATCATTCTAGCAACACTGGAGGGCCGAAGTCTCGGGGTTGGAATATGGCTCTGTGGCCTCTCTCGCTTCTTGTCTAAAGGGGCTTGTCGGTTGCCCCTGTGGTCTAGATAGAGGAAGTGGGCAGGTGTGCCTAATCTACTTGGAAACTAGCTGTTGCGATACGTGCGTAATCGCTCTCGCTCCCGTGAAGCCATTGCTGAATCGCGTGGGTGCATAAGCATATCTCGGATCTGATGTCCGATCACGAAGTGCAGGCCTGTTAGGGACATTGATTACTACCGGGAGCAGCGCCAACACGCCGACCCCCGTGCCCCGTGCCCCGTGCCCCGTGCCGCAAAACCATGTCCTTCACCCAGCACGGCCATCCAAGCCCATGGGAAAGCAGGTACACAACGCTGTAAGCAAATCGCGCCATAATGCTAGTCCATGCAGCGTGCGACAAGTCTCTTTGCCGTCTTGCATCGTGGCTGACATGCCATTCTGCTTAACCTCCCTCATACCTGTGGCCTTATTGCATGTGCTGATCTGTCTCTAGGGGAGCTTAGTAGCTTACAAGCATGTGATCCTTCCCGTCATCCCCTTCAACAGCCACAGCGCCATCAATGCTGGAGCTCAATTCGCCTATCATGAATGAGGCCAAGCGAAGTACGTGCGGTAGGAACATCAAACCCCCCCGCTTTCTTCCCTGCACATGGTGCTGCTGAGCCTGCGATTCAACGATTAATACTCGAGCGGCGTATACCAGATCCTACGCATCATGCCATCCTGGACGACGGACGTTCAGCTCGGAGACATCATAGCGAAGTGACTTTGAGACGTACCAGGAAGAGCCGGCCGTAGCTTGGGCGCTGGCTGACGGGCTACAAGCGAAAATCATGTAGACGCGTACCGTACGTACTACAGGCTAAGTACCGCCAACGCTAACAGAGTGGTTGAAGCTGAACGGCGATGCTCAACAAGCACAACCATGGCGATGCTGGCACCCTTACCATGCCCAATCTCTTAATGTTCCTGAAATATCAGTGCCTTGAGCTGAAACATGGCATGAGGAGGATATGCGGCCAAGATGTTGTTCTCGTGAGCACATGAATGCGAGGTGCGTTACTGCTGCACGGCCTGACTCGCTTCAGGCTTCCCAGCAATGTGGCGCTGCTATGTTGAAAATATAGTACTTGGTACGGAAAATATGCGAAAATGCTCCAGAAACAGGCCCACACACTCTCTTTTGGCTACTATGGCTGCTGTAATAACCCCCAGTCTCGTCACGGCTTGCATAGCTCAGAGAAGTGTACCCAATGCCGAAAGAGACGGGACGTACTTGGGAGTTGCTGTACTATGCCATTCGTTTGTCATAGTCGAGGTGGGAGCCAATATGCTGGTGTGGATGAAGCCTTGATCCGAGCCAATCACTCTCTTTTGTCAAGTCAAGTTGGAGACTGCTGGCTGCATGGCCATAACACTGCAAAGACCCGGTGTGTGCCAACCTGAGCAGGATACGTGCCGGCTTGGCTGGATAGCTAGTGCTAGATGGCGAATACACAGTACGGTAGAAGAAGCAATCATAACCAAGGCTTGGCTGCACTCGTCTGGAGAGGCTGTTGTGAATGGCCAAGTGTATGGGCGAGGAACGAAGGGTATGGGCAGATGGATGGTGTTGTTGGACAGTCTTCGGTCGCTTGATGAAAGTCTGTCAACTGTTCGGAAAAGGGCGCGCGACAAGAACCACGGGTTGGTGCTCCGGAGCAGTCACACAGTTCAGCATGGATCAGCAGCGTGCTGGCAGGAACTATAAAGTTTGCCTTGTACGGCCCAGACAAGGAGAGGCTACATTGGCGCGGTCCCTAGGCGTCCAGCTAGTGACGCAAGCGGGCCACGCATGTAACCAAGTATGAATTCCGGGGTCAGGCACAGGTTGCTAACACTAGCAAACAAGGTCGGTGCTTTGTGGCCTCCGGTTTGCGAACGGTGAACCGGCCGTACAAGCTTTGTGTGCTGAGTCGTGCGCTACTAAGTATGTCGAATCTCAGCGCTACTCAAGCAGACTTGGCTACCAGTAACCAACAGGGCATGCACATATACTTGTTGGATATCAGGAGATCAGTACCGCGCTGCGGCTGAGATTGTCCCGCAGATACGGCATCGTGGATCGGACAGGATCTTCGTAAGCGACTTGGTCGTGTTCCAGTGACCGAGCGGTCGGAGGGGGCCATTATATGGCGCGGCGCATGCACATGCAGGTCATGGCCTGACACGCATGAGGCCATGAATGCCGCAAACGAGCAAATGGGCAAATGGCCAAATGAGCAGCACAATGACATTTCAAGGCACGCGGGCGCAGACGCCATGGTTGGGCGCCCAAACCCGCGATCTCAAGCACTTGGCCAACCACACGGTGTTGGCTGTGTGGCCACGACGCCCGCGCCAATCACACAGCCTTGCCCTCGGACCCGGGGAAGACGATCCGGCCGCCTGTCTGGAACGGCATGCCCCCTTTCTCTTTCGCCATCCCGCCCATCTCTCCTCTACGTCTGCCTACACTGCACACACGGACACACGGACACACATGCACCTTTTCTACATCTCGCGACGACCCGCAAGGTTTGCCATGGCGAGGCGGCGCGTGCCATCGGCTAGTTTTGCCCATGGCGTTGCCTCGTATAATCCCCCACTCCTCCGAATCCCCTCATAGCACACATCTCTTGTAGATTAATCCTTTGATCTCATGTGCTCTCCATGTCTATCTCACAGATCATCGTCATCTGTTCCGTCCGGGCCTGTACCTAATTGACACACCCTAGCACACCCTCCCTCACCTCCCCACGCCCCCCCAGGCACCATGGCCAACGAGCAGATCGGCATAGTCGGCGGCGTCACTGCAAGTCTAGGCATCTTGATGACCATGGCTGCCTTTCTCGCCATCTCCATGTACAACGTCATCGAGATCACGTTCCTGATCTTTGCCGTCTTCAAGCAACGCACAGGACTGTACTTTTGGAGCTTCTTGATTGCAACCTTCGGCATCGCTCCTCACGCCATTGGATTCGTCCTCAAATTCTTCCAAGTCACCAAACTCGACCTCTTGTCCAGCTCCATCATCGGTGTCGGTTGGGCATGCATGGTCATCGGCCAATCCGTCGTCCTTTATTCGCGTCTGCATCTGGTTGTTCGGGACAGGGCTCGGATTCGCTGGGTCTTGTACATGATCATCTTCACTGGCGTCGTCCTCGGCGTCCCACTATTTACCCTGGCCATGGGCGCTAATTCCAAGCATTCCGCTCGCTTCCTCCCCGGCTTCTTGATTTACGACAAGATACAGCTTGTCGTCATCGTCGTCCAGGAAACAATCATATCCATGATTTACATCTACGAGACGGTCCTCTTGCTGGGTGGCCATGACGGCAAGGCTCCGAAGCCCATCAAGCAGCTCCTCAGGCATCTCATCCTCGTCAACGTCATGGTTTTGATCTTCGACATCACCCTTCTTGCCGTCCAATTCTCAGGCCACTACCAAATCCAAACAACCTACAAGACCGCCGTGTACAGCGTCAAGCTCAAAATCGAGTTTTCGGTCCTCAACCGCCTCGTCAGCATCGTCAAGCACAAAGACCTCCTCAGCAACCGAAGGACGCTCGCCACCCACTCCCTCAATCTCAGCAGATGGACCGGAATCAAAAAGTCGCATCCCGAGACAGGCGATAGCAGCACAGGGCCTTTTACCAAGATGGACGACATTAGTTTACGATGCCAGAGTAGGAAGGAGTCCGTAAAGACGTTTGAAGCAAGCGTCGATCACATTGGAATCATGGCCGCGGGAGACGGTAGCATGCCTGACTTAGAATCGGGGACGGGCCAGCTGTTGGCGCCTGAAAAGGCAAAGTCGATAGAGCTTACCCAACGGTTGCGATGACACGGGGATTTGATTGATCGCTTTTTGTTTTTACTACTGTCATATACCAAATTTTCTTTTTCGGTCCGAAAACAAAATAAAATTATCATCAAGGTACCGGGGGATGGTACTATGTCTACATTTCACTACACTGGATTTCGGTCTCACTCGATGCTTGTTGGCCGACGAATACTTCAAAAAAAACTACTTTTTGAAGTACGTTGCCCCTCTAATCTCATCCTGTCGTCATAATGCGTTGAGCAGCGTACGGTGCCGCTGACAGCGACCGTTTCGTTCAAGGAAGAAGCGGAAAGCACAAAGAATTCATATGGAAGCTGGAGAACGCATCTATGGCCGTGAAGGAGTAGCTTTCTGAAAGTTCTTCTTCCCTACGTGGCAGTTCTTGAGCGATCGCAGGACCCCCTTCTCACGCCCACTGCACAGTACAACGCATTCGTTTTACCCCATGGCCCGAACCGCGGGTGATTGGAAAAGAGTATCATGAGTATATGTAGTTGGGGATGCTTGGTAGGGTGAGGTACTACGATAATTCCCGTAGAGTGTCACGTATGTGGAATTGGGCCGACTATGGCTTTTGAGACATTTTCTTGGAGTGCAATTCGATATGACTTCTGCTGTCAGTCGGTTTGTTCGTTCAGGTTTAACGTTCCATCTATAGGCCTTAGGGCATGCGGATGGATGAAGCCCTGGACTTATGATGTTCCAGTACCGCCCGGTTTCGCCTATTCGTGCGGAGTATTATTTCTGCTGTGTTATGACAGTGGTACATGATCTACGGATTACGCATGGTGCTTTGGCAGATCTCCCGTACTTAGCCCAGCTGCTCAGCAGCTCCACCAGACCCATTATTGCACTACTGCTATTTTAATCAACTGCCTGTTCTTGCTAATTTCTTGGTCCCGGTGTTGAACCGTAGTATGCTGCTTAGGGCGGAAAAGCTTCGCTTCCTAAGGCTGGGCGGTGGGAGAGCCCTGTCACCTACACAGAATCTTTTTACACAAAACTTGTGTTGTACTTATCTTACTATGAGAAGGTATAGCCAGACCGTCCTAATATTCAAAACATCAATCGTGCATCCAAATTAATTAACTTGTGAGGCGAGTTTCTGCCATCCGTTTGTCAAGTTTCTGGGGGCGACTCCCTCAGGACCCATGCCAAAAAAGAAATTATAGTACAGACCCCATTCATTTAATAGCGACTAGAAACTCGGGATAAGTAGTAGCGTTGTACTTTTGTAAACTTTAAATAATTTATAAAAATCCAATTTCGTGCGTAGCGATTTTGATCTAGCTGTGTCGCACTACTAAAACACATCCCCACGCAACTCTTAGCTCAATACGTACCTGTGACATTTCGCTAGCTGGCAACATCCAACAATTACCAAAGGGACGTGGTTAGATAGATGTCGTCTGAACCGAGTAGTAATGCAGCTATCATTCGAACTGCCGCAACTGCCGGGGAACTATGTTTACCAAGAGGTCCTTGCAATGTTAGCAGCCGTATTGGGGATAGCGCTATTCCTAATCAGCCTGTTGCTTTTAGCCTCGGCCTAACGTCCATCCCTCCGTGGCGCAAATCCCTGTGTGCCGCAATCGGCCAATCAGCTCGCTTAAATCACGGAC